>NC_091227.1:8330220-8460288 GCF_040958095.1 Procambarus clarkii
TTATCAAACATCTTATGTAGGTGATAAAATATTTATTTTTATTTAGGTCATAGCTAATTTACCCCTTCATTGCTTAGTGATTTGAATGTTATGTTTGCATGAAGAGTATGTTTACCCTTGTGGCTTGACTTCCCAGGCAGATTGTAGTTGTCTTGACAGAGTCAGTTTTTCTATGCATCAAGAGGTTCACATACCTTTTTTTTTTAATATATATACAAGAGTTCTTTCATTCCTGTACAGCCACTAGCACGCATTACGTTTTGGGCAAGTCCTTAATCCTATGTTCCCTGGAATATGACTACGCCAAATCGTTTAACAACCCGGTATCCATATTACCGTTGGGTAAACCGAGGCTACAGTTAAGGATTGATGCCCTCTCTGCAAGTACGTAATTATAAAAAGAAAGAATTGTTCTCTGCAGGCTGTGGTTTTATGGATCTCCCAATCAACTCAGAGCCTGAGTCTGCAGCATTCTTGGATGTCCTGCGGATTTTTTTTTAACTCCTAGTGGTTATGCATGTTGTTAAAGACTGTTGTTTGGTCCTATGTCATTTTCATCTACAGGTGTGAAATATGTAATCTCTATACCATCAGTTTTGGCCAAATCACCCTCTATTACGGTGGCCTCTCAGATAGCATGGAACCTGATTCCAAGACTGGAATCTTGCCCCCTCAATAGACACAAGGGAGTCTTAGGAAACTAGATCAATCCAGGCCAAAACGAGAAATCACCAGAAAGGTAGTGTGTCCCAAAACAAGTAACGGAATGGAAACCTTAGCAACTCTTGACAATACAAGTTATCCAGACCCATATGGTAGTTCCATACACTCCCCCATTATAGATTGTGTCAGGTTGCCAATGTATCCATGCAGCATATTTCTTTTGGCCTGTGTTGATCTATTATCCCTAGACTCCCTTGCCTTTATTAAGGGCGCAAGATTACAATTCTAGTCCTTGCTAGGTACTTCAGTTATGGAGCTAACCAGGAAGGTTGCTCTGGAAGCAACAGAAAGAGGAATTTCATTACTGTATATTCAAGGCTAGATTTATGCTCAACCTACTAACCCTTATATCGACTGTATTATACAGTATTTAATCTATCTGATATTCAAATTCTTTGTCAACTCTGGCCTTAAAGCTGTTTCTACTGAGTATTAGTGGTTAATAGTGATGCAACATAAGACCACCATTCTGTTAGGAGCCACTGCTACATGGGGGGTAGAAATAGCCTTAGCTACTCTATCCCTTTGAGATGTATTTCTTTCTTATCTCAATAAACATACTTGAACACTGCTACATTTTTTGTAACTTGTTCTTCGCAGTTGTTTTTGTATGTTGCTCACAATGTAAACAGGTTCATTATTTTTCTCCAACTTTGTACTTGTGTTATCTTCCTTTGCTGGCTTGCAGTTGCCCGTCCCATGAGATACCTACTCGCAGGGAATTCAAGTTCCTCTCCTATGAACTAACTACTCTTTAATCACCTAGCTTTTGAGTAGTGCATGGGACTATGATGCCCACTGATGGAAACTACTACTTTGAGTTCAGCATTGTTTGCCTTTTGCAAAAGTTAGTACTTATCCAGTTTCTTGTGCCTGTTGGCGCATTGTTTTCGCTTCGTGGGCTTGCTTGGGTTGCATATTGATTATTATACTGCTCCTCGTATCCCTTCCATGTGCTATATAGTCGTGCAGTATTAGCTTAGGACTTTCTCGTAATTTCCTCCTTTTCCTTTATCAAGGAACAAGCGACTCGAAGGGACTTTGAGAAAGCAAGTACAGTACTGTAATTATGTAATTATCAAAAGAAGGCACCAAACCGGGAAGGCTATGTAGCACCATCAAATGTGTGTAATAATCAGAGGGTGCTAAATATCACCAAGGATGCCAATACGAGAACAGAAACGCATAAGATGAACGATATCAAACGTATCCGATTCACCAAGAATTCTATCGAGGGACAAGTTACCGCGAGGAACGGTCGGAAAGCAAGACGCACGCTTGTCCTGTAAGTCAGGACAGTCAACAAGGATATCTACAACTGTAAGAGGGACAATGCAATTTGGACAATAACAAGAAGGGCGGCGCTCCATTAAGTGACTGAGTTAAGTGTGTATGGCCAATACACAGCCTTGCTAGAGTTGTTTCCCATCGCCGGTTACGGTGGTAGGAGGAAAGCCATGAGGGGACACTACGCTTAAGAGTACGCAGTTTATTACCAACAACCCTGCCAATGGGCAAGGATGGAGGCATGAATAACTGGGTAAAAGTTTTGAGAAAGCAAGATTTATGGTCATCCTGAAAATAAGGCCATTTTACTAGGAAGTGCTTGATAGTAAGTTGGACATCCATTGTCCAACTTACAATCAAGCACTTCCTAGTAAGATGGCCCTATTCAAATAAGGAGCAGGGCATTCCATCAACTGCTGCCGAGTTAGAATATTGCTGGCTATTGGCCACATGTACCCGAGACACAGTATTTCCCAATCGCTTATGGTGGTAGGAGGAAGGCCATGGAGATTAGTCTCATTTAAAAGTACTCTACAGTATACCAGTATAAATGCATCTTATTTAAAAGTACTCTACAGTATACCAGACCATCGATCATGCCAGTGGTCATGAACTGCAGTATGAATGACTGGGTATAAATCTGAATAAGGAATCACTTTGAGAAATGGGTCAGACATGAATGGTCTCTGCAAGTTCATTTGGGGTAATACCAATATGGCTGGGTACCCAGCAAATTTCGATGGTATTGCATTTTGACTACCAATCAAGAGACGTTAACTGGGGCCGTTGATTCTTGGAATCGCTACAAGGTAACCACATGATGAGAAGCTCTCTAGTAAAACAAATAATCTTTTGGGAAAGGTGGCACACAAAAGTTCTATCAGGAAAAAACTATGGAGGAAACCTAGGCCATCTCTGATGGCCCAGAAACACCATGCAATTACCCCCATTGCTACAAAATGGTACTCACAAGAGTAAAAATAATCAGTCCATTTTCGGATCTCGAATAATATATTTAATGTTAGGATGTGTGTATTTTCACATCTGCTGATATACTGTTAAAACCAAAGTGGGATGCTGTGAGACAAATAGTTGAACAAGAGATCAGTTATGGGTCTAATTAGGGTAGCTGAGAAAAACTGAGTGCATTAGAAACAGTAATGCCCATAAGAGTATATCAGTAAGTTGGGAGACTATGTAGTTTGATTTCCAGAGAGGGTAGACTTGTGGGCCTGATTATCCACTTCACAAGCCTGGGAAGATAAAAATGTATTAAGTCATATTAACCATATACCCTTTAGGATATGTGCGACGTGTCCATATCGAATCAGCAAATATGACTTACATAGCTTAACCTTCTATTAGTGAATTTATTCAAATTCCGACTGGGACGAATGACACATTAACCTAAAAAAAGGTTACCCCCTATGGAGTCCAACAAACATAGGAATTGTATGTGCAGGTCACCATTGTGAAGCCTCATAACACACCAGGGACCACCCAATCAAATTAACCGAGCCTCCACTCAACCTCCCATTTTGCCCTTATCTCCATTAAAGTGTGTTGCAGCCATGAGCTGCATTTTCAGAGACTCGACTCACAGATGAAGGAAAATGAGGAATACAAATGTCGTCTTGCATGGCAAACATACAAGTTGCCAAAGGGAATGGTTTTTGTTTCACATTTCATCTAAGGCCAGAAGTAAGTGCTGTAATTATCAAAAGAAGGCACCAAGCTGGGAAGGCTGTAGCACCATCAAATGTGTGGGATATTCAAAAAGCGCTAAATATCGCTAAGGATTCCAGTATGAGAACAAAAGCACATAAGGGGAATGAAATCAAAGGTATCCGATTCACCAAGGATTCTATCTAAGGCCAGAAGGGAAGCTTAAGCCACACTTGGTTACTCTTTGAATCATCAAAGCATTAAAACTCCCAAGGCAATGGCCATGTGGGGGAGGGAATATAAGATTTAATGAATATAGATACAACATTAAATGACACACTGGCCTTTTTATTAATTTTTTCTAAACTGTTTCTTTGACACATACCAGCTACTAAAACTAGAGCCTAATTATATACATTTATCTATCTATCTATCTTTGGTGCTTGATGGATCTGGTCCAAAAAGATGAATAATAATAATAATAATTATTTCAGCTTTGCAGCCTGGGAACATCAACCAAGCTGAGCTGTTTTTATAATAGTGCAGAATGCATTAAAATAATAGGAAGTTATATGGTTACCCATTTATGCAATAAGATCTGAAGTACCAGTACACTAAAAGCTTAAAATTTGCATCAGTAATCTTGGAAGTCATGAAAGCTGAATGAAACACTAGACATTTCATTACATTGCAAGATGCACAATTGTCTAAATTATGTAGTACTGTTACAGTCTAGATTAAATTTCATTTTCAACTTTCTTTTCATGGAGAATACACATTCTGATAACTGACAGTGTACTGCATTATTTTAACAATATGAAAGCATTTGTCCTAGTTGGAAATAGTTTTACACTAATGTATCATTAAATACAGGCATATCTACACTTTCTTTTATTAAATGTTAACTGTATGCAATCTAGTTTTGCCAATAAAAATAGATAGTCTATGACCATTGAATTAGTATTACTATTAATTTAAATAGATTTATGACAATTTGGAAGCATACCTAGAAAATTATAAACATGAATTATCTAGTACTAAATACTTTTGTCTTAGCATTATGATCTGCATAAACTAATCCTTGAGGTGACAATTCAAGAATAATTTCTGTAATAAAATATACTTTAAAATTGCATATGCACATTTATGTTTAATGAACTGGTAAAAAAATTTGCTGAGGAAATACAGTATGATAAATTTTACGACAACAGAGTGCCTGGTCAACGTTAAAAGGTTAACAGTGATGGAATTCAAAGCACACACTGTCAACTGATCATATCTACTTAAAATACAAGTTAAAAAATATATAATTTTGCAAATGATGCAAATACAGTATATGGTAGTAAAATTATCAAAATATCTGTAGCAATGATAAAGCAATTTAAGAACATTACTACTATACTAGTACAGTAGATATAAAATAACTGAAAATATAAAAATAATGAATTCAGTATTTCAATCAACTCAATATTTAGAGATCCAATAAGAAGGAAATGGTGTTAGAGAAGCAGCAATAGTAAATCTAATGCAATTACTAGGCCTATCAAAGCTGTTCAAAATGTATTTTGTAAGCTGTTTAAGTATCTATATAATTCCTTTGCAGTTAAGGAGACTAGTATTCTACTGTGTCTAAATTTATACATTAAATGTTTAAAATGCATGAAGGCACTGGCATAAATTATAGTTATTACAATCAAAAAAATTGCATTATCACCATCACATATACATTCAAGGGGTGAGGAGGTATTCGGTGAGAACGATTAAAAACATTTATTTACCATTACCTCCACTTGGTAGCTTCATGTAACACACAATTGTAAAAAATCTGTTAGTTTCAAAAGGAACTTTTTCTATTCTCATAAATTTCACATAACAAATATAATAACTTCTTAATACCTATCTGCAACAACTGTCATCAGATTCATAACATTTGTTTTATTGTTTTGATGCACTATGTTACATCCTGGAGAATTTTAGCTAGCGAGCTAGATCACTGCACTACTGGACCAAATAGCTTCTAGACCTTAAAAACAAGCAGTGAGGAGACTTAGGCATTAACATGCAAGTAAGTAAGTAGATACAAGGAAAGGAGGCAATGTGATTACTACAGTACATGCAAAAATCGTAATGGAAATTAACAACACTGACGAAATGGAGTTTTATAAAGCTGAAACCTTAAAAAAAAATAGCCTATAGATACAAGCCATCCCCCCCCAAAAGAAAAAAGTATGATAATCCCCTTTTGGTAACACAATTGTGGATGGTCAAAATAAATTTAGGGTGGTGGTGGTGGATGCCAAAACCAAAGGAAGCTACAAAACTTCATAACATAAGATGTCACAGTGTAGTTATTATTCTGTAACTATATACAAAGGTAATTACACACATACCCACAACACACACAATGTGGTTGGCAGCTTTTTGGGTTGACCCATCCATCTCTTATATTCACACCAACACACACATCCATGCTCCTCAGTAAATACAAGTAATTTTTTGTTATCATTATTACTGAATAGAAAATCAATTGTTTATATATACAATATTGTCTAAATATCATTAGAGATAGACAGGCAGATACATGCACACACAACAATTAATAGTTTATTTTGGGGAAGATAGTGACTAACATTTACTGTACTAATATCAATAGAAGAGGGATACTGTATTTTGTGAAATATTGAGCCACAATGCTGTTGCACCTACAGTAAAATCGAATGACTTTATTGTGACAAATTTCCCTGCAATGAACTGGTTGGCGCAGTAACCTAAAAATATAATTCAGCAATAATTGAAGTGTAGGCAAGACCATGGTGTTTACAGCCACATTTACACTGCATCAAAATTGTGAAGAACCATCAATTGTACTTGGTTTTGGATTCCTGAAGAGCATTGGCCGACGTCAATAGTGGGGGACAAGTGTCTTCGCCTGCAGTACACTTCAAGGTGTATTTTCCATTATTGGTTGGTTCTCCTTTGCGAGGATTAGATTTTCATATTGTTTATTACCCTTTCGAGTTATTGGGTTATGTACTACATTTCCTTGTTATTACATTTGGATGATACTAGAAAGGGGATTTGGTCTTTATTGCATTCCACATATGTATGGTTGGGTCCCCTCATGTTAATGTAGAATTACTCATTCTAAGTTTGATAGTAGACCCAGGTTGGGATCCACTCATTAAGTGTTTATTTAGTATTAAACGGGACACTGTGTATAACATACATGATTCATAAAGCTTAACATGGTCATCTTTGACTGCTTATAATTATTAGATTTTGATGTAAAAAAATGTGTTAATGAGTGGGAGCCACAGTCTGCATGACAACTAAAGTGACTTTTTTGTATACCAGCCATAACCAAGTGCAGTTTTAATGTTATAATATTACTATGAATGTTCATCTTTCTGGCAGTCTTCTCATCTTGCCTTCAAATGTACTTTAATACACTTTGACTTCATTACTCTCTAAACCTTTCAACTTATGGTTGCCAGCATAGAGCAGCCACATTATGAAAGCTTACTTCCGCAGTTCAAATAAACTATTGAATAAAACAAATTCTTGGAAATGAATATAAAGTTAATTGCTTACTCATAAAAACAAGAAAACTTAAACTTTTTCAATGTATGTAAACTTTGTCTATGTAAACCAGTTGTGTTACTCTAGCAAATACTGTACAGTGGCACCTTCACAATGTGGATCATGTTGTTCCTGATCAGAGTTGGATTTGCAGGAACTCTAGTATTCCAAATAATTGCATTTTTGTTCTAATTAACACCAAATTTTCTACGAGTTCCATGTAAACCTATAAATGATAATGAACCATAGAAATTAGTTTTAAATATGCTCAGTGGCTTTTCCAAGCCATCATCTCTTTTCTGCTAATGGTGCATTAATTCACAAACCATTTTGAAAATGTAATCAGACCCTTAATTAACACTTTCGCGCTATCTGGACGCGCCGGCGCGTTCGGTTTCGTCTAACGTAAACGCATAGTGGACATAAAGTTATGTCTACTTTTAAAATATTTGTATAAAATTCAATTTTTATCCGATTTACTTTGGGTTTGTTTCAAACTGCGCGCTATGAGGCTCTCTTTCTCACCACTAGGCTGCATGGTACAATAAGTTCATGAAAGGTGTGGATAACTTCGATCAAATGGTATTTTGTCCCAAACGGGTTGCAGGTGGGTGACTTTAGCCGTTTATACTGGTAATTCTTCCCCCATATCATGTATTATATGCATATGTCTGTTTAGGGAATTTTATTCCGATCAATATACAACCAAAAATAACTGTGTGCAACAAGTATAATCTTGACAAACATAACAAAAGTAAAAATATTTCCTGTGTGTTTGACGCTCACTGATATGTTCCAGCGTTGTTTTATATTTGTCGCTATTCTAACTTACGCTTTGTTGATATTTTTTACCTATGGGCACATAGAACATTCTATTGCGAACACATTGACATAAAAATGAATGACGTACATAGAAAATTAATGTCATGAGAGTGAAATAAGTATAAACTTTCAAAGCGCCGTGCGTCGTCCCGTCACCGATACCGGGTAACAATTTCACCACTTCCCACACTCTTGCGGGCGGGCTGCATCATTATTCTACGCTTATATTCATATCACCGTGTTGGGAATTTCATTGCGAGTTCATTGATACCAAAATTAACGCTGTAGAACAAGTGTGGAGGTGATTACAATCCCAAGAGTAAAAACATTTTGTTGCTGATGGGCGCTCACGGCGAGTCATCTACGTAGTTATTTATTTGGTGCTGGTATCCCTATATGTTTCGTGACTTATTTTACTAATGTTCTTCTAGAGAATTTTATTGCGAACACGTTGGTACCAAAATGAAATACGTAGCATGAGAACTAAGGTCAGAAGAGTAAAAAGAGTATACACATTCTTGTTCTTACGCTTAAGCGATAAAAACGCAGCGCGCACATTCGGTTGGCTGAGTGACCTTTGCGGAGAGCGCGAAAGTGTTAAGAAATTACCATTCATACCATAATTTTTCTAACTATGGGCTAATTTTAGAGAGAAAAATTTTAACCTCATAATGGATAATTGCCACAAGAACCAGTGTTTAGGAGAGAATTCAATTACGTACAGTTATTTATTTCCCATGCCCCAGCCTCAAAGTCGCACTTTCAAAAGCAGCAGGGTCCAAACCTAGCCCCCCCCCCAAACTAAAAATGAACCTTAGAATTTTGTTTTAAATATACCATTTTTCTTCCCAGGCTACACAACTGTTTCTCTTAATGTTGCATCCATGTACAAAAAGAACATTAAAAAACATGGTTGGAGCCATATTAAAGGAATTACCATTTATACCCAATTTTCCCACAATCTACACGCAAATTTCCCAGAGCTAAATTTGAATTTCAGCCGCTCAAATGATGGGACACCTATTAGAAGAACCTGACTGTAAAGACATTTCACCTTCATTGCTGGGATTTCTCAGGATCCAATCTAAAAATATATATTTATTGAAAGCTAAGGACATGACTCCAGAAAGTGTGTAAATGATCCAGGCACATGAAGGGAAATAGTGAAGCAGCTTAGTGACAACCAATCTGCCAAAAATAATAGAACTTATAGCAACTATTGCTCATACAAAAATTAGACTATTGTATCTAAAAATGTTCAGATTTTGAACTATTGGAATACTCCAAATTGCATTCTAAAATGTGGAGCATAACTATACAACCTAACTTAACCTGTCCTAGGCCTAAAAAAGTAATTCTAAGCCAATTCTAGACATACTTCATGTATGTGTTATAGCAAACTGAGGAAAGATTAGGTTCAGTTGTTGCCTTCTTTATCGTATCTTCTAAAAATGAATAGTGCAAGAACATTTGCGAATTCCACAGTCCATTTTTGTACGCATCATCAATAGTTGTTATAACCACTATAATTTTTGGATGACAGGTTATACAGTAAATACAGTGCTATCAAAGCCTGCTGCAATGGAGTGAAGGGAAGTCGTCACTACAATGAACTTTTGGAACTTTTACGAAGTCCAGAGGGTGTGATTCAGCATGGAATTTCTGGACAAGAAAGCCAGGAGGGAGGTGCTACTGGTGCTAATGGCCAGCCCATGCAACTTGGATAATTCTTTACCGACACTCGTTAAAGACATAACGAGACCAAAAAGATGAAGGATGGGTGCTACATCATGACCGCCCGCATTCTTGCAAATTTTCTTCCATATATGGGGGGGGGGGGTTGTCGGCAGTGATATTGGACATGAAAAATCTCCAACTCTCCCATTTGGCACAAGTACACAGCAATGCTATTTACACTCAGCATTACAAAAGATTGACTGTACTGTATATTGAAATGCAAATACATTCAATAATTCTAGAAATAACTATTATAAATAATAACTCCAATTTACATAGTGATAAATATAAATTGTTTCTTTTTTAAAGTTGCCCAATATGGTCATACTGGTACCAAGGAAAATGGGATCTAATAGTAGTTTGTCAGACCTTCCAAGCCATCTATTGACAGCGGGCATAAGCATTCACACCCTTAGTACTGTAAAGAAATCGGCATCACAGAAACCCTAAACACATCACTCAAAAAAAAAAAAAAAAAAAAGCAATCTTGTTTGGCGATTGCCAATCAGATTTATGGAACAAAGTACCTCAAGTAAGCATATCTAATACCAATCTTGTACATGAACTTCTGCATTAATCAGTTAATTGTTTAGAAAATAAATTATGCTATAAATACATGGTCAAAAGGCATGCTAACTGAACTTAAAAAGAATAGCATCATAAGAAACACCCATACTAAAGTCTAATAAAAATAAGCAGAGTAGTTCAGATTAAGAAGCCAAAAGAGCACTGATGCAAATGCATAATAAATACAGAACATTCACACATCCAGACTTTAAGAAACGATCTCACATTACACAACATTAACTTTAACAGCAATAAAGTAACAATTATACAACCAAAATACCTAGCACCTTCACTGAACAACATTTCTCAAGATTTCCACAACATCAAAGGCACACAGGTCTGTAGCATGCAGTTTCATATTCTAATACAGAATCAGCTTGAAGAAGCATTGGTTGAATAATGCATTGTACATATAAATGAGCTTAATTTATCATGTTCCCTTTTATATGAGAAATGAATGGCATCCTCTCTTTTTTTTACTTTTAACATAATCATTACAATCCTTTCATTGTGATTTAAAACTCCTGTACTTTTATTATGGTTGATCGATTGTGTTGTGTATCATTACACTTTTCACAAGGTATAAAATAGTGTATAAGGATTAGCTTAATCTACTTTCATATTTGAGTTGATTAACTTTGTTGATATACAAAGGGGAGTACTGTAGAGTAATTTTTAATATTTTGAGTAACAATAAAGCTTACAACTTTACTAGCCCTTCATGAGTACTGAAACATATTTATAAGTAGTTACCTCTCCAACACACAATCACAGATTTAGACAAGGCAAAACAATGGATGTCTATTGTTGACACCCATTTTACATTTCTTGGATATCACATAAGTGTAAATTTTTGCAACTAATTATAAAGATAATTATTAATACTGGCTGAAAATTTATATAGAAGTGTTTCATATTTTGAGAACACACACACACATATACCTCCTACCAACAGCGAAACAATACAGTAAAAATGCGAGTAATTCTTAAAATGAGAATCTTGTGTGTGTTTGTACCCACCTCAATGATCAATGAGAAAATATGTTATAAAACACTATGTATGACGAACAATAAAAATATATGCTATCTGAGAAAGTTAACAATGTATTCACAAATAAATGGACACAAAGTCACAAATATGAATAATATTTTGAATTAAGATATACAGTTGTATGGAACCCCACTTTAAAAAAAAGGCCTTCTTGATATTACATTTTCCCCTTGAAATCCATTATGAAAAGCTTAATTCTAAAATTATATAAAATTTAACAACAATATAAGTATCATCTACTGCAGAACACTGTCAATGTTAATGCTTACAGTGGCAGATGAATTAGTTTGTATAGGCCTGGCCAATTCTTCTACGTTTACGAGTACTGTATGCTTGGTTATAATTGTCAAGTATAAATTCACTCGCTCAGTTTAATGTCTCCTCATTTTGGCGAGCCCTGCAGTAGCCTTGAATAAACATCTTCTCTTGGAAATCTCGCAAGAAATCTGTGAGCATGTTATTATCTTCACCACCATCACGATCTATGTGTTCACTAAGACTGGCCACTCGTAACCTGAAGGCAAGTGAGAAATTATGTCAAGTACAGTAATTCTAATTTTCTACATATACAAATCCACTAAAACTACAGCATACAAACACAGCAATCACACTATTGTGATATATCAATGAGAAAATCTGTAGGAGCCGTGATGAGAGTTCGACCTATGCGCTGGGTGTTGCCATGCACACGCCCTAGTCAACCAGGCCATGGTCATGTCATGGCATAGCTGTCTAGAGCATGTGCCTGGGGAGCACTCACCACATAGGTTCGAACCCTTATCACGGCTCCTACGGATTTTCTCATAACTACACTATATATTCTTATCTGATACAAGGAAGGTATTCAAGATGCTTTTAAAATGTAGATTTTTGTGAGCCGCTACTTTTCATATTACAGTACTTGATAATTTGTACATTAGGAACCATAATGTGCGAGAGAGATGTACTAGTTAAGAGGCTGAGTTGCCTCCTGAACTATTTTCAGTAAAATGTGACAAAACCATAAAATTTCTTCAATGGGGATACCTAGTTAATAATGTATAAGCCACTAACAGGCATAAAAAATATCAGCAAATATTGTACTATATATGTAAATATTTTACTCACAATGTTACAACATCTGGTTCACTGCTTTCAAGAGCTAGGTCAATAGCTTTCTGACCATTGTTGTTGCATATGTTGAGGTCCACCCGATGCTTCAATAATAAGCAAACCTGTAATCATGTCCTATTATTTACACTACAATAAATTTTCTATAAATATAAGCAATTACATTTTAAATATGTTCAGAAATATACAAGAGATATGGTGCCATGCACATCTTAACTCTAAAACTAAGCCACTGCATATCAGAGGGTTTTTGCTTACATTAACAAATATTTAATAGTACAGTACTATAAAATAGTATCCTATTGGAAGATTAACACAGCATGTTACTCACCTGGCCAATGTTTGATAATAATGATGCTAGGTGTAATGGTGTATGTCCCTTAGAGTCCTGCTCATTGGAGCGGGCCCCATTTATTAAAAGATGTTGTACAGCCATTACAGAACCCTGGAAGGAGAGTATTAAGCTGACCCAAATTTAGGATTTAGTCACATACATACACACAACACAAGCGGTAACATTTGAAGGCACATGAAGTGTCTGAAAACACTCTGCTTTCTTCAAAAAAGAGGAATTCTCAAAGGCGTCAAAAGATAAATAGTAGATTCTTGCTGAGAAAGACAGACATACCAGATTCCCTTCCAGAGTTAACAAAAATTCAGTTACTGTACATCCAAAGTTTGTTACTTTTTGTTATTTTATGGTTGTCCATACAAAGATGGTTGTCCACTATTAAAACTAAGGAATTTGATCAAAATACAGTCAGCAAATACCGAAGACCTTTGACTGAGACCAAGGTACACAGGAACATTAAATGAAGTACTGTAGTTCTTACCTAAAATGAAATTTTTTGAAGACAAAAGAGGAAAAACTCAAGTGTTGGTTATCATGAAACACTGTTTGCTGGTGGGCCCTCAGTAGCTCATGTGCTTATAGACTGAAAAAGTCAGGCCCTAAGTCCTACAAGCTAGTATACAGTAGTACTACATTGCACAAAGAACACAACATATGCTCATCACTAGCACGATCACCACTCGCCCCCACCACCACTAAGCAACAAGATCACTATCACAACATTTTCAGCAGAATCAGATATTGTATCATCAAATATGCTATAACTGGCAAGTCAAAGTGTGACATTCATCGTTGCAGCATCTTGTAAGTCATGACCTGCACCCTCACTCCTCAGTCTCACTTCCCTTGCTGTTAGAGCACCTTATTCATATCTGGAAGCATATTATTCCAGTTAATTAATTTAAATATATTTCTCTTCATCTAGATCTCCCAGGTCCTATAAAGCATGGATGCATTGTGCATTCACTGGCTGCAAAGTAATATGTCAGACAGGATGCACATGTTAACCAAGGAAATTAAGGCTCTCAGGATTTGTTATAATATGACAAACGATTGCCAGAGGTCTCTAGTGGCAAATGACATCTCTATAGAATCACCAAGATGCAAGTGGCACTGTGCAAGGGGTTAACAACCTTGTGGGTATGAACATTGGTATTGGCTGGCTTCCAATATGGGTCAATGAAAGGTACAGTACTTAACAGATGCACTGTTCATCAGTAATCTTTATGACTATGTGAACAACCCCCCCTCCCCCCCCCCGATCCATGTGTAGCAATGAGATAACCTGTGTACGAGATCTCACTCCCTGACTGCAGTGTTGTTGTTGTAGACTCTTATAACCATCAAAACAATACTTAATGGCAGGGTGAGGGAAAAATAGTAACATTAATTCACATCACCTATTAAACTCTGTGTAGGTTTTGACAATGTGTGTTTATTATCATAATGGGTCCTAATATACACACAGTATAGGTTTAGACAGCATAGGTCATGACTACATATTTAGGACTCGGCTGTACTAAGAAAATAATGAGCACATTTAAAGTTATTGATAGGCAAGAGTGTTTTGAACTAATAGAATATTGCCAACTACTGATGACTGAAATTGGAAACTTTTATGGAAGAGAATGCAATGATTCACTATATACACATTAACAGCACACATTACACACAGAAATAACAACGTGATGCATCAATGAACAAATTCACAAGGGCCGTGATGAGGATTCGAACCTATGTTCGAGATCATCTCAGATGCTGCCTTAATCGACTGGGCTACGACCACGTTGTAGCTCAATCAGTTAAGGCAGCGTCTGGGATGATCTCGGACATAGGTTCGAATCCTCGTCACGGCCCTTGTGAATTTGTTTAACAGCACACATGATTAGCTTGTGTGGTTGTATGCTCTTTATCTAAACATTAGGGAAATGAAAACTGGCAATAATACATACACTCTTAACTGCCTGATGCATTGGAGTCTGTCCATTTTCATCTGGGTTATGCCAATTTTTATCAGCACCTACTGCTATGCTGTGACTCATCATCGGCAAATTATGAGCTTCACAGGCTCGGAATAATACCAGATCTGGAGTCAAGCTTAATGCTGGCTCTTCAGTAACTGGAAAAAAGGTCAAATATTGAATGTAATGAACTGCTCTTTTTTGGTATCATTCCCACAGAATTCCAGCTTATCACTGGCACCACCAGGCCTCAACCCAACACACCAGGCCTCTAAGACACATTTTGCCTACCAGGAGCCAAGTCCAGAATCTGGCTTCCCCCATCTATGAGGCAAGGGGGAGGGAAACAGAGGATCAGAGATGAACCATGAAACTAGAAAAACCTACTAAAATGTATAGGTGCACCAAAACAAGCAAGTGCTTTTAGGAAATTTAGCAACACTATGTGAAAAATGCAAATTATTTTTATTTTACAGGGTAAATAACCCTAAATGAGATGTGCCCAACCACCAGCAGATGGAAACTAAGTCACCTATGGTGTCACACAAAATCTAACCCTCTCATTCTGAAGTCACCAGTGTAAAACCCAATAATCTATTGTGAAGAAAACTGAGCAGCGATCTACTGGGGGCCGTTGAAAAAGCATTTTCTGGATTGGCCCGAAGCCAGAACTGAGGCATCCAACCACAGTAAAAATTCTCTGCAAAGCAGTTGACAAGATGCCGGCTGCCACCAAAACCTAAACAACCAAACTCCACTGAGACTGAACAGAGTACCAAAAAACAGAGGTAAAATGATCAAGTACACTAGAAAGAAACCAAAATGATATTAGTAATTGGGAATGAAGCAAGGAGAAGATGCATTATCTACACAAGAAGTCTGAATCTGGAGAATAGCATTTTACATTCAGAAATAATGTACTCACCTAGTTGTGCTTGCGGGAGTTGAGCTCTGGCTCTTTGGTCCCACCTCTCAACTGTCAATCAACAGGTGTACAGGTTCCTGAGCCTATTGGGCTCTATCATATCTACACTTGAAACTGTGTATGGAGTCAGCCTCCACCACATCACTTCCTAATGCATTCCATTTGTCAACCACTCTGACACTAAAAAAGTTCTTTCTAATATCTGTGGCTCATTTGGGCACTCAGTTTCCACCTGTGTCCACTAGTGCATGTGCCCCTTGTGTTAAACAGCCTGTCTTTATCAACCCTGTCAATTCCCTTGAGGATCTTGAATGTGGTGATCATGTCCCCCTTAACTCTTCTGTCTTCCAACGAAGTGAGGTTTAATTCCCGTAGTCTCTCCTCGTAGCTCATACTTCTCAGCTCGGGTACTAGTCTGGTGGCAAACCTTTGAACCTTTTCCATTTTAGTCTTATGCTTGACTAGATATGGACTCCATGCTGGTGCCGCATACTCCAGGATTGGTCTGACATATGTGGTATATAATGTTCTGAAAGATTCCTTACACAAGTTTCTAAAGGCCGTTCTTATGTTAGCCAACCTGGCATATGCTGCTGCTGTTATCCTCTTGATGTGAGCATCAGGGGACAGGTCTGGCGTGATATCAACCCCCAGGTCTTTCTCTCTCTCGGACTCTTGAAGTATTTCATCTCCCAAGTGATACCTTGTATCTGGTCTCCTGCTTCCTACCCCTATCTTCATTACATTATATTTGCTTGGTTTAAATTCTAACAGCCATTTGTTCGACCATTCCTGCAGCTTGTCCAGGTCTTCTTGAAGCCTCAAGCTGTCCTCCTCTGTCTTAATCCTTCTCATAATTTTGGCGTCTTCAGCAAACATTGAGAGGAATGAGTCTATACCCTCTGGGAGATCATTGTTGTGGTTGCAGATGGATGAGTGAGTATATATCCAATGTTGACAAGGACATTATGGCGCCAGCGACCGTGCAGCTCAAGACAGCTGAGAAGCTTGAACTGACAAAGGAGAAAGAGAAGAAATCATGCAAACTGAAGCAAGCCGACCAAAGCAGAGACAGCAGAGGAATCTGGCTGAAAAGAGGCACAAAGTGTTAAAGATCAGATACTTGTAAACTTCCTTTGAAAAAACATGGAATCGGAATCCACACCAGCTGCAGAAGGGTTGCAAAAGCCTATATCATAAAATCCAATGCAGCAAAGTGGCAGCAGCCCAAAAGGTGGCCATACAAGAAGGTAGCTCAGCCAAATCTCAGGTCCAGTGCTGACAAATGGAACATACCCACAGGTGAAAGGACTCTGGCAACCAGTAAGCACAGAAACTATAGTTTTGTTTTTTTGTTTTTGTTTACATAAGGGTGCCTACTTTCCTTAAGAAGCCACTTGTTTTGTTGTGCCTATACTTTATAAAGGGGTTGCTAGTTTTGTGGTTGATATGTGAACACCCTGCTCCCTATGCCTCAGAGCGAGCCAGATTCTGGTCCCTGCTCCTGGTATGTAATGAATGGTCTTGGGAGGTCTTGTGTGTTGGTCTAAGGAACGGTGGTACAGAGATAAATTCGGGAAGGGTCCCTTCCAGAAATATTAATAATAATGTCATTTATATATAATTTATCTTTGAAATAAATAATGATGTTACTGTATATGTTTAAGTACACACATTATATTTAATTTAAAACCTAAACATCTAACTTGCCTTTTAAATCCATTCACAAGTTTAAATTCATTAAGATTATTTATTCTAATATAATCAACTTCATAAGATTTTATATATATAAATTACCATGTCCAGTGGGATCTTCTCCATCTGTTGAGTTGTCATCACTTAAACTAGAGAGAACTTGAGTTGCCATATTGGTAAGGGAAGGGGAAATGTCTAGTAGTACCACATCACTGGAACCACAGCTATTGGGTACTGGGCTCTCACAACTACCGGTAAATATTAAGATTCTATTAAACTAATTATTAAAAGATAGTTACAAACTAAAATAGAAATTTATTAATATATGACAATGTCAGACCACAAAGGAAGGGTTAAGACCGGAATTTAATCAACTACTATCGTATTTAATAAAACATCTTCAGAAAGATCTGAAGATATATATTATACATATTAATATATTTGTATTAATATTATATTTTATATATATATATATCAAATTCCACTAATTCTAATCCTATACACACTAAACTAAAGTGAATAGGCTTATATTATTACTCACTGTGGACACTAAATTGACTAAATAAAAGAAGCTTAAATCTCAAGTCACACTCTCTGTTGAGCAGCCAATAGTGTGTCACACTTTCTAACCACTTTTTGTTATTTTAAACTTACACATTATTGGTCTCCGTATGAGATTCTTCTTGGCTACTGCTGTTTTCTTCATTGCTAGAGGTTTCCTCAATGTTTATCGGACATGCTTGCAGGGTTTTCCTTCGCCGTATTTTCCGTCTCCGCCGAGGAATGCTCCAAGATTTTCCTGAATGCATCTAAAAATGACAAGTAGTTAATATGCTGTACTGTATATCAAACTGTTTCAACAAATATGGCACTAAAACATTCTAAAATACAGTACTTAATGCATTTATGAAATAAATTATTAGAATCAATACAACTGCACATACAACACTCTAAAGCATGATAACAAACATGATTTAATTGTAATAGGGGGAAAACACCAAGTGCAGGGCAAGGATTACAATTTATTAAATGTTTCACTACTGCACATTCTTCAGGAATATAAATGGTCATGTATTGTACCTACCAAGAGAGTAAACTTGCAAATGGTACATTAACATTCATATACAGAGTTTACTTTAACCATTTTTGCTGGAAATAATATGTAAACACAGACAAATTTATTTAACTTACATTTTCTTGAGAACTAGAGCTTTGTAAAAGTGAGTTTGTTTCCTTCTGTATTAAGGGCAGTGGCTTCACAAACTGCCGTGTAACATACTTGGCTTTAATCCATCCCTCACGAACTGATCTGAAAGTTAAGGAAAAGTTATTCCATAATAATAAACTTCAACTTGCTATATTTTGATCAAATGAGAACAATTATGAAAGGCAGAGTTAATATGTCGCTGGATTTAAGCTAAAGTGGGATAAGAAGAAAATGGAAGCAATTATAATACAGTAATGAGTACAGGGAGTGTAATGAATGTGGCCTGGTGCAGTGGTGTAATGTAGTGTAAGCTAGTGTATTGAGTGTGTCAGCTGGTGTAATGAGCAATGAGTGTTGGTTGGTGTAATGAGTTTAGGCTAGTGTAGTGAGTGTCAGCTGGAGATATAAGCATAATGTGTTATGAGCACAGACAAGTATAATGAACAAAGTGAATGTAAAGTCATGGTCTGTAGTTGTGATTTGTAGAGGTGGTGGTGGTGGCGGCGGTGGTGGCGGTGGTGGTGGCGGCGGTGGCGGCGGTGGTGGTGGTGGTGGTGGTGGTGGTGGTGGTGGTGGTGGTGGTGGTGGCGGCGGCAGTGGTAGTGGTGGTGGCAGTAGTGGTGGTGGTGGTGGTAAAGGATGTAACATGTTTAATGTACAACATTTCTTCCAACCATTAATTATAAACTATGACTGCCTCTTGGGTGTTATATGTAGCAAAAGACCATAACAAATTTATATAACCTTTATTACACAGTATAGTTAAGTATGCTAAAGTACTGACTGTCGGAAGTAGCGTATCTAAACATTGGAAACCAATTATATGGATCATTAAATCACAAAACTATTACCTTTGGCTTTCTGGCTTAGCTGCAGGAGGACCAGTGCCTCCACCTGGTGCATAAGTTGCAAGGTAGATACTGTTGATGACTGTGTTCCCCAACTCTCCCATTACCTTTAGCACCTCAGGCTCCCAGGCATCCAACGTCAAGGATCGCACTTTGGAATAGTGTACACCAAGACTACGATGTATGCCTGAACACTCTGTAAATATCAATTGACAAATATATACAAATAATTTGGCCAAAAAAAAAAATGCAAATACACAAATTCTCTTGTTTAAATATAGAAAAGGCAATACTGGTACTAAGGAAAACTCAGCTATGTTTTGACAACTTACCAATACAAAGAGTAATTCCTAGATTTATGGATGCCCATCTAGGATTACTGGCACCACAGTCACAGCACTGATCATTTCCAGGAATGTCCATTATTTCCTGCCATAATCTGAAAAAAAAACATAAAAAATACAGCAGCTCTTATGTGTAAAAAAAAAAAAAAAAAAAAAAAAAAAAAAAAGATTCAATCATCAACTTGAAAAGGAAAGTTGCTGACAAATGTGTGTTGAAAATTCACCTACAGACAAACCCTACAAATAAAAGTTCATACTGAGCCTTGTGTACAGTAGGTGCCTGGGGTGTGGTTGCAGGAGAGGAGGAGTTGGAGGAGTCAACTGGCGTGGCAGGAGTCAGGGATCCCTTCTGTGGGTGTGGTGAGGAGCGAGGGGTCTCTTGTCTGCCATCTTGGATTGTGTCGTGTGTGCCCAGCTGAAGGGCTTGCCCAATACCCCTTTGAAGAGCATTTATCCAGGAATCGTAACTCTCTTCACTCTCAGCTTGAAGCATGTGACATCTGAAAACATAATTAATGCATAAATATGCACCAGCCTCCACAAAATATTTTATGTACTAACACACACATGGTAAATTGCCAAAATAAGAAAAGACAACATATCATATATGTTAGACTTTGACTTTATTGGGACAGACAAAATTATTTAATCTCAAATACTTAAGTCCAATTTGTAAAAGAGGTCATGTACCTTTAAAAATAGATAATGAATTAAATTACAATGAGGAAACTGAAAAATCAGTTGAAAGAATAATACAACCAATATAATTTAGGGGATTAACAACTTTGCAGACCAGCAAATTTCTTACTAAAATTTAGCAGGCACAGCAGACTATCTTTTCCCTCTGTAGATTTACTATTCTGTTTCTAACCCAAATAAAGAGACACTGTTGCGACGAATAAAGTTCAGACTTATCTACATCTATGCAATATTAATTATTTGTGTCGGCTTCATCTTGTCTAGCAATTTAAACAATTATAATTGTTGGTAAATGTACAGAGCTAAAATGATAACTTGCTAACACACTTTTATTTAGAGCTTACTTCATAGGAGAGACCACTTCAAAGCAGAAGCGACGGTCGACCTCAACAGCAGGCTTAACAGTGCATAAACGTAAATCTTCTTCCATAACTGTCACCTCTTCTCCTATAAGAGTAAACATCTTTTAAGCATTGGAGATATATTCTAATGTGTTTTGTGAAAAGAAACAGTACTATTAAATTAATACATGTAAATATTATTTAGAAATGTATCATTGAAATCATCTTAACTTTTATACTGTACAGTATATTCCTGTGTGGATGCTGTGTGTTTGACCACGTGCATGACCATGGGTAAATTACTCATATAACACACACACATGTACATACATGCATCAAAAGAATACAAACATCCAAGAAACCATTAATAAAGTCAAGGAAAATATTATACTAAAAAGTCTAACTCCGCAAACATTGGCCGATCTCCAACTTCTCTCGTAAAGCCAACAGCATCCTTTGGTGAATGTCATTCACTGAATAAAATTTTGTATGATTCAACACAATAGTAATGAGTACTGCAGTTATTTTTGGCTAAGTTGACAAACTGAAAAGAAATCATTTGAAACCAGAGGTTATTATCAATGAATTAAAAAAAAAGGAATAAGATATTTTGGGGAATATACACCATCTATGCAGGCAGACAGCCATAATTTGCAAAACAGAGTTGGAAGAGTAGTAGTTCCTCTTTTGTCAGATAAAGGAACAACTTCAAGGGGAGAAAGTTAAAATTTGAGAAAGACTGCCAAAATCTATGTTATATCACCTAGATGGCACACTCAACTGGGAAAGAAAAATGGGAGAGGCCAGATGAATGAGGCTTTTAGAGGATAAAGTGTGTATGACAAATGAGACTAGCCTTGGCTTTAGTAATTCAAGAAAATAAAGTGACAAAAAATAGTTGGGGAAAACAACAAATTTCAGTGAACAGATGAACACAAAGTATGAGATTAGAGAAGAATTGGTCACATATAGAAAACTGGAAAATAACTAGTTGAAGTAAAAATTCTGTGTACTTCTTGCTCTGACTAATTGGGATTGATCGCTTTTCCATTTCATTCCTAAATTTTGTTGCATCCAACACTGGCATATTCTTTACCATTTCCTAAAACAATTATTTGCAATTTTACCAGAAATAGTAATACATGCATATACAGTACAGTATTCATATTTTAACACATTCATAATACTGAAAGCATGTTGTAATACAGGTGTATACATTAGAAATTAACATTAATTAGTACTGTCCTGAATTCATGTTAGTTTATGAGAGTGAATACTTACCTCTGAGAGCAACTGAGCAAGATAGCTTAGAAACTCATGCTATCACAGCAGATTCAAAAGGATACTACTGTATACTGGTACTGTATTGTATATGGAACAAAGTTCACAATTTGCAAATTTTATTGTTTCTTGAAGAGCATACATTATTACAGTACTTTGAATATGGATATATTAGTATACTGTACATATAATTCAATGACAAAATTCACGTACAGTCAGAGCCTCCTGCAGGAGAAACGCCTGAACAGCCAAGCCTCCTACAGGATATAAACTGCGAGTGACCATGAAGACCCCATTCATCCACAGATCTGCAGTATCAGCTACTGGTACTGGCTCCAAACAGCCTCCACTTATGGGCTATTCATGCCCGTGCCACCCCTTGGGTGGCTTAATCTCTATCAATCAATCAATCTCGTAAATCCATCCTTCTGAAGATGCATTATTAAATACGGAAGTACTTAAGTAATCACTTGATTCATTTGATCTCTAGCTACATCTCTCACATTTAGGTTTGCACCAGAATAACCATATAATAATATGGGGCCAGTGTGATATGCACAAATTCGTGAGTTCAAAGGATGGAGGAATGGAGGAAGAAAAATGATTCAATATTTGGATAGAAGCAGTATGTATCAACCAGCACTGAGAACACTCAAAACAAAATTGTAAGGTAGTCTTAATTTTTAGTTAGCCACACTTTTGTTCCTCCTGGAGTCATCACACAACCTTTGAAAAACAAGGGTCAAAGGGTGAGGCATGAGAAAAAATGGCCGTGATGGAGAAGTTTGTCCAGTCAGGTTCTGCTGGTATGTATGCACACCTATAACAGACTGAAATTAAGATTTTGTTCAGTAAAATTCACCCATAGAACATGAGCATTAATAAGTTCTTCTCTAAAGTAACTCCCAAATGCAGTTGCATCCTTTTTTTTCATTATTATCTTTTCTTCCTCTATTTTACCTTTCAATATACATGTATTTTAACTGTATTCTTTATACATCATTTTGTTGTCTATATATGTATAATGAGGTGTTCTATTCCTTACACTAGAATTTGAAAAAATTCCACCCCTTCTTCCTGCACCGCCGGCCACAACAAATGCACCATAATGATGCATTAGGTCTGGTTCCATAAAGTTCCGCAAACTGAAGTTGTCGTGAATATGTACAGAAATCGAACCCAGGCAACATTAGAACAGTTTTCATGCACAAAATAAAAAGTGTCAAAGTTACAGTGCATATTACAAGCATGCTTACTATTCCTAACACAAATACATTACAGATTTGTATTCACAGCAAACAAAAGTCATACAAGCAATGCTAGGATGGATAATATTTTGGTAATGTTGAACGAGGATTGTTGAACGAGGACTTAAACAAAAAAAAATTGACAATTTAGCCTAACCACTCCTCTTCAAGTAATATTTTTCAAATCCATCTCCACAATATGTTAAGACATATTGTGGGGACACGGATTCAATATGAAATCTAAAACTTTACCTGCTAATTAAATTAATGGTCCACAAATCTCAATATTTATCACATCCTGTTTTCTTAATCAGCATTACCATTCATTATCTCTTCTGTATCAAGAAACACTCACACATATTATTCTTTCTATCCTTTTTGCTTTTGCTTCATATTGCTGCAGTCAGTCAGCAATTCAATACAGTATTCATCTCATAATTACAGTACAGTATACATCAAACTCTCATTATTTACTAAAAATGTTATCTACATTGTCATTTTATATTTCAAGCATTTTATTTGACCATTTTGTACAAGTATGAGAGTATGTACTTGTACTGTATGTGCATTTTATACCGCTCTTTAATCGTGCTGAGAATATCATGGGTGAGGCTATAGACACAGTGACTACGGTTTTAGTTTCATGCTGCTCTAAGTGTGCATGTGATAATAATTTATTGACTCCCACTTACTCTAAGGTTTGCTGGGAAATAATTAATATTTAACCTTAGAGCAAATGAGAGCTACACAGAAGTAGTAGCAACACAGACCTCCGTGCACTCGCATCAAACGACTATTGAGCAGATTACTTCCTCCCGAGTTCCTGATAGACTTTCGAATACCTTGGAAGAGTACGAGAAAAACTACATTAATAGACGAGAATCAAGCTATTGTACAGAGAAATATAAGAAAGGTAGTTCAAGAGTTATTTCCTTTCAAAAAATAAAATGAAATTTGTTATGAACTAATTAAAAATCCTACAGGAATGGACAACATTCTCCTCGTGACAAATTCTGATATATAACTTGGCATACAAACAGATCTTACAATGTGTTATACAATATTATTTGTTAATTATTGTCACGCAATTATAAATAAAACAATATGTGTTTAGAAATGTAAATATTTTAGTAGATACTAACCAGTAAAGATTATCATATTAAGAAATACCATATTCCCATCAATGATTTAGTGCTGATGGTTTGTCTAAACATATAGACAAAGAAAATATTATCCATGAATGAAGCTTACCAAATTAATGATTAATGAGTGCTGCATATGGATACCGATCGATAGCCATATAACTATATACTATTTTTAGTAAAATAAAAGAAAACTGGAGGCTCTCAGGTATTTTTTTTTAGTAATTTTACTAAGAAAACTTTAATGGAATGAGTTAAGATTAAGATGCACTGTCACCATATCTATTTTTACTGTGTTAGAGTCAAATGTAAAAGTTACATTTTGTTAGGTAATATTAAATTATCCTGTATCCAAATAACAAAATATTCCGACACTGATGTATAGCAATACATTTGCCAGTCAGTAGTTGCCATAATTTCAGTGCTAAGAAATGATAAAATGTTTCTTTTCCCCATAGCTCCATGATGAAAGAATAACAATTCAAACCAAAAAAGTTTCTTACAAATTTATAGAAACACTTATGGAGATTATACGAAAATAAATTACAAATTCTTATTTACTATTCATAAAGTAAGGCAGGGTTATACACACACAGTAGTGTATGGATTCAAGATCAACCAAACGCCAAGAAAACCACCTGAATATCACAGGCAAAACAAATAACTTCTCTTAAGAAATGAAAGTTAAGAAACAATGCAAATAATAGTGGGTCACAGGAAAGCAATTCCCACTTCATCTTGCCTGATCACCACCAGATTGCAGCCCAGGTCACCCAGGGTCACAGTCGGCAAATGTCCTTACTCAAGTGCTGCCTAAATCACCTGTTATCCTCATAAGGAAGAGAGAACTATAGGACACAGAGCTACTGGCCTCTCATTAGCTCCCTGATGCCTACTCACAATGACACATTGGATAAAATTGTTTTATTGAAACAGAATACACACGAGAGAAGCAGAAGACCAACACTCAAAGAAAACTAGAATTAGCAGCACATCACCTGCACAAGCATCACACAAATACAGTAAAGATGCAGGACATCCAAAAAGTAATAGGCAGCCAACACCCTGTTGGATTGCCAGAAACTCTTTGCACAGATATTAGCCTTAGACATACAGCATTAGCAAAGAAAGCCACAATGGTGGAATACTTGTGCACATAATGAAGCAGACTGACCAAAGAGCCAGAGCTCAAGCTTCGTAAGCACAACTAGGTGAGTACTAAACTGAACAACCTCTTTGGAAGACCAAGGAGAGCACCCTCAGTTGGACAAACTTTAATTCAATTAAAAGAAGAAGAAGGCTCGAGACAGATAATAGCCATCATGACAAAAAAAAAATACTCAGGCTACTGGTGAAGAGCATGAAGTTTGATAAGAAAACTGCCAGAAGCTAAAGTCAGCAGAAATGCAACCTTGAAAAAATCCTCAGCAGGACACAAAAAATTGAAGCAAATGACAAGACTATAAAAGGACCAAATAGGTTCAAGAGGAACATGAGCCAGATGGAGACATTTATGCATCAGCACATCAATCTGATAATGGTAGTGAAGGAAGATGATGTCGTCATTGTTGGATTTTGTATTCACCAGAAAAGAAGAAATCTTTGGCCTACAATATCCGCCACCTTTAGGCAGATGATGAGTCACAATTACTTGGGTGAAGAACTGATGATCAAACCACAACTTAGAAGATGAAGAACCAACGATTTTTGGTCCATCCTGAACAATTGTCAAGTTGTGCGAGTCTCCCTCACATGACTTGATAATGGTCCAGGATGGACTGAAACGTCATCATTTCTCTATTTTCTGGTATGTGGTTTGGTCATCATTAACTAGTAAGGAAGCCACTAGAGAATATAAGTAAAACTAAATAAGTAGAATACAGTATCTTGAAAGAAATTATAATGGAATATCAGTTTGGTTTTAAGACTAGGAGATTATGCATACAAAAATTACTTCACTTTTTTTTTGTACAAGGCCACAGTAAATCTGAAAAGGAAAGACTGCTGGGCAGACTGCATCTATCTGGACCTAAAACAATAACAATGATAAAGTGGCAATGAATCAAAATGAAGGAATGTCACCATTATAATTTCAGAAAGATTGATGCCAGTATCAGTAATGTTCAGCGGCTATATAAATGATCTACCCAAATTTATACAGCTATATGAATATGTTTGCAGATGTGGCTAAGCTTTGGGAAAGAATAAAGACTTAGGCGACTGACATGCCCTTCAAAATAATGAAGTTAAAATATTTGTGTGGAGCAATAAATGGGAAAAGGTATTCAAATTGGATATATACCACTTAATAAGTGTACAATAAGCAAAACAAAGCAACATTCAATCCACCAAAAAAATAAAAACTACAACTGAGTTAAAGGGTAGTGTTAGATAGTAAGCTGTTGCCAGATGATCAGATCAAGGGCATAAAGTAAGAGGAGCCTATGCTACACTGATCAACTTCACAATTACTTTTAAAGACATATAAAGAGGAATGCTTAAACAAAAATACAAAATATTACACAAGTTAATGCTACATTAGAATATGCCATAGTTGTATGCTGCTCATATCTAAAAATGTTTACTGTATCAATAAATTAGCAAAAGTGAAAAGACACATATTACTAAATAATAGTAATAGTAATAATAATAGTAATAATAATAATAATAATAATAATAATAATAATAATTCATTGTGTCAAAGGACAGGAAGCTGAGTGCATTCATACATGTTAGGCTTATATAGGGATCTCCCCCCCCTTCCCCCCCCCCCCAAGGTTGAATTACTGACCCAGCCCTGGATGCAACCTCACAGAAAGCTGACTAATTCCTGAGTACCTATTTACTGTTAGGTGAACTGGGCTTTTAAGTGATAGGAAATGCACCCAACCATTTCTGTCCCACCCGGGATTCGAACCTGCAATTCTCAATTGTGAATCAAGAACGAACCCGACTGTACTACTGGGACTCTTCACCAAATGCCTAGCAATCCTTCAACATAGAGCTATAAGATATATTCGGCATTAATATGCCAAAATGTATAGACAGAAGAAAATGAGGTGACATCACCACTACCACACTAGACTGGACAACATAAGAACTGCCTTTAGAAACTTGTGTAAGGAATCTTTCAGAACCCTGTATACCACTTATGTAAGACCAATCCTGGAGTATGCAGCTCCAGGATTGGTCTCCAGGAAACACAAGACAAAGCTAGAGAAGATTCAGCAGTATGCCACCAGGCTCGTCCTGGAATTGAGAGGAATGAGCTACGAGGAAAGGCTAAAGGAGCTGAACCTCACATCCCTGGAAAACAGAAGAGTAAGGGGAGACATGATAACCACCTACAAAATTCTCAGGGGAATTGACAGGGTGGACAAAGACAAACTCTTCAGCATGGGTGGAACACGAACAAGGGGACACAGGTGGAAACTTAGTACCCAGATGAGCCACAGAGACGTTAGAAAGAATTTTTCAGTGTCGGTAGTTAATAAATGGAATGCACTAGGAAGTGATGTGGTGGAGGCTGACTCCATACACAGTTTCAAATGTAGATATGATAGAGCCCAGTAGGCTCAGGAATCTGTACACCAGTTGATTGACAGTTGAGAGATGGGACCAAAGAGCCAAAGCTCAACCCCCGCAAGCACAATTAGGCGAGTACAAGAAATGCACAATATCGAGAACAAGAGGTCACAGATTCAAACTAAGAAAGCAAAACTGAAAAAAATTGAATATAGGGGGAATGCAAAAATAATTAGAAGCTTGAACAAATTACAAGGAAGATAGGAAACCACAAATGTAGCTCTCATATGGAATTTCACTCACTCATGCTTACAAATATACACATGTTGTATATAGTTTATAGAAAATACCTATATGATTGGGTTGCCTGTGTAGTAACAACTTTAAATGTAAAATTTAAAAGAAATACAGTACATGCAGATAAACTCATTTAAACTTTACCTTACCTGACCGCTTGCGGTAAACCAACTGGTTATTTTGGAGAGTAAAGTAACGTCGATTCCATGTCTTGAAAGCGTTGGTGGTCCGTTTAAACAGATATCCATGCATATTGACTAGCTTGGTAGTGTCCATCTGGTCCAGTGACAACACCAAGTCTTTATCTGTGACATCTGTGTGTCTGTTTTCTAAGGTCTTTTCCAGGTCACTAACTTCATGTCTCATTAAATTCACCTTGAAAAACAAAAAACAAAATTCATAAGCTATAATCAGCTTATGCAGTTACACTGGAATAAAACTACCATACTGCATTGTATGTTTCTACACATAAATACTTTTTCCTGCACAAACAAACTTTTACTGGAGTGGGAATAAATATAATTTAACAGAGACAAGGACTGTACATTAAATTCATTTCTATAGGTCAACACGAGCAAAAAGATTAAGGACCTGCACGAAATGCTGTGTGTGGTAGTGGCTTTACAAGACTGAGAATTTGTGTATATACAGTACTGAAAGATAAAAAAAAAAAAAAAAAAAAGACCTTTTAAATCAGAGAGTTACTCAAACTTTCTGTAAGGAGAGAAGCTCCCAACCTCTTAGATGCATGGTGAATCAAAGATCCGATGCCGACTATACATGTGTGTAATATATCCTGTACATTAAGCTTCAAAAGAGCCCAAAAGTTAGATAACTTCAAGAAAACATCCCACCTCAGAATCAGATAAGGAAGACAAACAATCCAATCACCAATGCAGACAAAAAACAAACCAGACCAGTGATATCAGCTTCCTAGAGAACTGTTCGATGCTCACTTACCCTTTCAGAGCAGGAGACTGCTGAAATAGAGGAAACACAAAGAACATACACAGCACGCATAGATATGATAAAGCATGATAAAGCTTAATAAACTATTGGGATTGTCTCATAACTCTCTAAATATACTCTCTTGAAAGGAGATGAGAACGGTACCAAATTATATATATATATATATATATATGTCGTACCTAGTAGCCAGAACGCACTTCTCAGCCTACTATGCAAGGCCCGATTTGCCTAATAAGCCAAGTTTTCATGAATTAATATATTTTCTCTAATTTTTTTCTTATGAAATGATAAAGCTACCCATTTCATTATGTATGAGGTCAATTTTTTTTTATTGGAGTTAAAATTAACGTAGATATATGACCGAACCTAACCAACCCTACCTAACCTAACCTAACCTATCTTTATAGGTTAGGTTAGGTTAGGTAGCCGAAAAAGTTAGGTTAGGTTAGGTAGGTTTGGTAGTCGAAAAACAATTAATTCATGAAAACTTGGCTTATTAGGCAAATTGGGCCTTGCATAGTAGGCTGAGAAGTGCGTTCTGGCTACTAGGTACGACATATATATATATATGCCCTGTACATGGAAGATACCCTAACTTGCACAGTAAAATAACGACATGGAAGGAAAAACAGAAGAGTCATTGAAGAGTAGAGGTCCCACAGGCACAATTAGAGAATGCTAAGCATCAGAGGTCCATGGTTGTTCAACATTCTCCTAGCAAGTTTAAGAAATATTGCAGGAATAAAATTGGAAATCTTAAAGAAAAATTTTGATAGTTTTCTGCAAGAAGTGCAGACCAACCGGGTTGTAATGGATACATGGGCCTGTGGGCCACTCCATGCAACAGCCTGTTGGACCAAGCACTCACAGGTCAAGCCTGGCCCACGTGGATACGCGAGCCTGTGGGCCACTCCAAGCAACAGCCTGTTAGACCCAGCTCTCATAGATCAAGCCTGGACCTGGGCCAGGTTTGGGTAGCAGAACTCCCAGCACCCCATACAAGTACAATCCAGGTACTGTATAGTGGTACAATAACTCCCTTAACATGCAATATAAAATATTAATTCTAATGGCCCTCCCATAATTTTCATCTTTCTAAAATCTAGTACAGTATCAATTTGTTTCCATTAATTTGTATAATTTTTCTCTTTAATACTGCTCTTCCCTGTAGGCATTCAATCTTCCACATACCCATAGAATTGCTACAGTACTGGTATGAAACATTTTTCAGGATTTAATAAATAAAAGGTTATTGTTACTCAGAAAATATCATACCTCTTGGCTAATCTTATCAAGAGAAGGTTTCAGGTCATCACAGAGATCAGTACCTTGGTGGTAGAAGGTACTGTAGGCCTTCAAATACGACAAAAGCTGAAAGAAGAAAGAAATTCACACTATTTATAATATACATACATACTGTAATAAAATTTAAATTAACTACAGTATAATCTTATTCCCCAGAATGTTTAAGCTAATTCACCCAATTTCCCTTCTACTTATTCACCACTTAGTGATCATCATCAGGTATTGATCACCAAATGACAACAGCAATCTCAGAATAATGTTCTTAATTTTCATGCCAGTGACTGAATACCAATGGGAATGGAATTATCAGGGGAAAGTGCCAAGCCATTACGACTATACAGCCCAGAGAAGTGATCAGGATAAGGATGTGGGAAGGGACAGGGGGAAGGAATAGTGCTCAACCACTTTGACGGCCGGGGATTGAACACAGAAATGCCGATCTGAATGAAGCGAGACCATCCAGCCCAAGTGGAATATTTTTCTTAGGCCTCCACAGATGTTATGGAATCACCTACAACACACCAAAGCTCTTTCCTGTTTTGGTACCATACAGTCACAAGCAGAAATAAGTACAGCCCTTTATCTCATATTCATCATTTACACAAATGGGAGAAGGCTTTTGAACACAATAAAAAAATACAAGTGTTCATGAATGATAGTAGTAATAGTAATGAAAACATCTCAGAACCAAAGCATGAAAGTGAAACCAAAAATATATATAACTGACAAATTTAAGAATGATGAGAGTTAAGGTGAAGTTATGGGCAGGTCGGCCGAGCGGACAGCACGCTGGATTTGTGATCCTGGGTTCGATCCCAGGCGCCGGCGAGAAACAATGGGCAGAGTTTCTTTCACCCTATGCCCCTGCTACCTAGCAGTAAAATAGGTACCTGGGTGTTAGTCAGCTGTCACGGGCTGCTTCCTGGGGGTGGAGGCCTGGTCAAGGACCGGGCCGCGGGGACACTAAAAAGCCCCGAAATCATCTCAAGATAACCTCAAGAAGGTCTATAGAGTGCGAAGGTGGTAAGGGTGAGTAATGTGTGGTACAGTTTTATGGCACACAATATAGAGTGGGTACCTGCCCACTTGTACTGGTCATTGATGAGCTTCAGCTCATCTGGTTTCACTTTTCAATCTTCAGCTGACTAATGTACAGATTCCTCTTTTTTTTTCCCGAGCATACTGGGCTGTTATATCTACATTTGAAGCAGTGTGCAACTGTCTGCTTCCCTCACTTCCCCTATTAGTGTACTCCATTTCTTCACTATTCTTAACATGCAAACCATTTTTTCTAGTATCTCTATGGCCCATTCATGTACTTAGTTTCAATCAATAGCACCCATAACAAATCTGTACTTTTCTGATCCGACTACTCCTCGAAGAATTTTGTATGTGGTAGTCATGTCTTCCCTGATTCTTTTCTCTAAGATGTGATGTGATTCCTTGTCTTTCCTCAAGATCATTCTATACCTCTCAGTTATGGCACTAGCTTGGTGCCATTCCTTAGGTATGGTACCTTTTCTACCTTCCTTTGAAGTTTAACAAAGACTCCACACTGGTGACATGGTGTGAGGGTGAAGGAGTGAAGGTGCATGGTTTGAGGATGTGCGGACTTGTGTATGGTGTGTGGATGTGTGTGTCTAGGTGTATGGTGGCCTAAAAAACCAGCGTTGAATGTAATGAAACGCCATTTTCTGGGTGAGTCCCGGAGGCTCCCCGGAGCTATCCCAGGCTGATATGCTAATGTCAGACTTTGGCATCAGTCATGTGTATGGAGTTCTTAGGCCTACCGGGGACCACGGCCAGAACCGGGCCCCCTCAGAGAGGCAAGGGAAGCAATGGCCTATAGAAGCCCCCGTGTAGTTGGAAGCATTCTATGTCTGCCATCGACCGGAACAGGCACCCAGAAAGGTAAGCGCCCCAAAACAAACCCCTATTCTGGTTAAAATTGCTACCTAATACCGAACTAGTGGATAGAACTCCCCAACCGAAAACAAGCAAATTAGTGTGACGTCACACACTGCCGCGCCGCTGTCTGCGCAGCTCCCCCCTCCCCGGGAGGGGGAAGGGGGACCCCCCGCGCCGGCTACCCACACCTCAGTTCTTGAGGCTGGATGTCAAAAACGCGAAAAACCGCCGACCGGAGGGAGGGAGGGATGCCGGGGAGCCTCCGGGACTCACCCAGAAAATGGCGTTTCATTACATTCAACGCTGGTTTTCTGGGGGGAGCCCCGTCGGCTCCCCGGAGCTAACTACCCACAGACAGAAAAAGAGGGACTTACCCGGGAGGCGGTCGTCGCTCACCCCTCAACTCGAAGCCGAGACAACTGGCTGCAACCGCCGACCCAAAGCAACACAGGCCCGACGAGGGCCAGGGACATTCACAAGGTAACGAGCAGCCAGGACCCTGTTCGACCGCCAAAATCCCCGCGCCCGAATATCAGACCAAAGACATATTCCCAAAGACGGCAGCAAGAGCCGCGAACTTACGAACGTCATGGGCATGGGGATAGACCGCAGGCTGGCTAGACCTAATAACCCTGCGGACGACCTGAGAGACCCGAACCCGCGAACAGGGAAGAAGGGAAACCGGATCAACCCACAGCGCGTCCCCGGACACAGAAGCTGTGGCGCGCAAATAACGGCGAAGCGCCGCAACCGGACACAAAACATGATGCACCCCCGGCCTGACCAACCAAGCATCAACCACCCATGGACCCCTCCGGAACGCAGCAGTCTCATTCTCCGCCAGAAAAGAAGGAGACGGCTGCAAACGAACAAAACTATCACCACGACCAAAAGAGCAGAAACCCCTGCGCCGGAGGAGAGCATGAAGCTCCCCCACCCGACCCCCAGAGGCCAAAGCCAACAAGAAAAGTGCCTTGGAAAAACAATCCTGGACCGAAGGGGCCACAACGAAACGAGGAGATGAAAGGAAAGCGAGCACTCTGTCCAAAGACCAGGACGGCTCAGGCGACGCATGAGCAGGCCGGAGGTGAAACAATGCACGAGACAGCTTGCGAAACGGCGCAGACGTAACATCGATACCGAAAGCAAGCTGAAGCGGCTCCGCCAGCGCCGCACGATACGAAGCGACAGTGTTAGGCATAAGATGACGGTCCTGAAACAACCACGAGAGGAAGGACAAGACCACCCGAACAGACAAGGAGCTAACACGACGAAGACGCAAAAAGAAACGGAAGGACCGCCAGGAAACTTCATACTGCCGCCGAGAAGAAGCCCTCAGGTGGGACACCAACAAGGAGGCCACCTGATCACCATAGAGATGATGATAGACTCGAGTCAAAAAAACCATACGCGAAGACTCGAGGAGAAGATCGAACCAGCTACGTGACGTACCGGCCCGATCTGCTGAAAGAGGCGGAGCCGCGGGAAAACCCTCGGGTTCGGACACCGAGCAACCAGCGCCTGAAACCAAGGCTGGGCCGGCCACCAAGGGGCCAGAAGGACAACTCTCCCCCGGTAAGTCTCTAAGCGAGTCAGGACCTGGAGCAACAGCCGAACTGGGGGAAAGAGGTACAGGAACCCCCACCTCGACCAGTCGAGCCGAAAGGCATCGACCCCGACGGCCTCGCAATCGGGGAAGGGCGCCGCATAAACGGGAAGACGCCGCGACCACGCCGACGCGAAGAGGTCCACCTCGGGGCGCCCGAACGTCTGGCAAAGCCAACGGAAGGACTCGTCGTCGACCGTCCACTCCGTGGAGAGGGGAACGAAGCGAGACAGGGCGTCGGCCAAGACGTTGGACACGCCCCGTACGTGAACCGCCAGGAGAGCCAAACCCCGAGAACTCAGCAGACGAGTCACCCGAAGCGACCAACCCCAAAGAGACAAGGACCGCATCGAACCCCCGCGGTTCAGGCAATGAACCACCGGAGAGCAGTCCGAATGGAGCCGAATCGTCGATCCGCGGGCCACCCGAATCCTCCCCAGAGCAAACCACACTGCCGCGAACTCCCGCACCGTACTGTGAGCTCGACGGAAGGACGGATCCCAACGCCCCTGGCCGGCCTGGTGAGCACTGGTCACAAAACCCCAGCCGAGAGACGACGCATCCGTGTACACATCGAGCGAGGGCTCGGGTAGGCGCCAAGGCACTGAACCCCGAAAAACCCGAAGAGGAAGCCGGTGACGCAGCAACCGACGCAAGTCCTCCGGGGGTCGAACTCTGCGATCGCGAGAGAGGCGGAAGGGGGAACCCCGAAGGAACCAGAACAGCCGTCGAAGCCAAACCCGACCCGGCGGGTAGACCACCATCGCAAAGTTCAGGCTCCCGCTCAGCCCCTCGAGCAACCGCCGGGTGACCCGAGGGCCCTCCAGAAACAGACGAAGGCGGGACCGCAGCCGCAGGAGAGACTCCGGAGGGAGAGACAAGGAGGCGGTCCGAGAGTCCCACACGAGACCCAGCCAAGTCCGAACCTGAGAGGGAACCAGATGGGACTTCCTCCAGTTCACCAAGAACCCGAACCCGGCAAGCTGGGAAAGAACCAAATCCCTGGCTAGCAAGCAAGCTGACTGGCTGGGAGCCCAAACCAGCCAGTCGTCGAGGTAGGCCAACACCCGAACACCTAGGAGACGCAAACGAGCCACCACAACCCGTGTAAGGCGTGTGAACATGCGAGGTGCCAGGTTCAACCCGAACGGGAGACAACGAAAGCGGTAACTCAGACGCCCCACTACAAAACCGAGCCAGTCCCTGAACCGCGGATGAATCGGGACATGCCAATAAGCGTCCCGGAGGTCCAGGGACACCATCCAAGCACCCGGCTCCAAGAGGAGCCGAACCTGAGACAGCGTAGTCATCCGAAAGGAGGGGCAATGAACCCAGGGGTTCAGACGGGACAAGTCCAGAATGAACCGCAGGTCCGCGCAGTCCCGTTTCGGAACCGGAAACAGACGGGAAACCCATCTGAGGGACGACGTCGTTTCGACGACGCCCAAGCGTACCCACTCCAAGACGACTCGACAGAGCGCAGGGGAAGAAGCCTGCCCCGCCAGCCCCGACCCCCCAAAGGGGGGAGGGGCCACCCAACGCCACCGCAGGCCGCGAGACACGACCCGAAAGGCCCACGAATCGTGGGACCAGGCGCGGGCGAACAGCGCAAGCCGCCCCCCCATCGCCCCGTCAAAGGGGCAAACCGCGAAAGGGCCGGCGACCCTTACGAGACCCAGAACCCCGCACAGCGCGAACACCGCGCCGACCAGACGAGGGAGGGTCCGCAGGAGGAGCCAACCCCAAACCTGACACCAGAGGCCTACCACGACGAGAGGAACCCCGAGCCCTGGCACGACCTTTCCGGGAAGACCCACCCCGGGACCCCCGGAAAACCAACAAGTCCGACATCGGACGACAAGCCGCCGACGCAGCCTGAATAAACTGCGCCACGGCCGACTCCCCAAACAGGAGAGGACAAAAAGGTGAAGAACGCCTAAGAGCCAGAGCCCAAGCAGATTCCACGGAGGAACCCAGCACCGCCTGCCGACACGCGAGACGGGAAGCATAGAACAGGGAAACCGCATCCCGCAAAATCGGCGTGAACAGCTTCAACAAGGCAGCCGACGAACGCGCAGCCGAGGACAAGGTGCCGGACCCCGGGACGGACCCAAGCGTCCCCACATCCTCCACGAGCCAATCCGAAGACAGCTCCAGGAGGGAAAAGAACCGCAAGGCCGAACACAAAAGGCCCCGAGCGCGCAAGTCCTCCGCCACGAGCGCCGCCGAAAGGGAGGGAACCTGCACATGGAGCTGAATAACGCCCACATCGCGGGGAAGGGCAGGGGCAAACAAGCACTCATTCAGGTACTCAAGTTCACCCCCCAGGAAAACCTGAAGCACCGTGGAAGCTTCCCGCCACTCCAGCGTGCAGGAACGACAGAAGGAATGCCAGGAATCCAGACCAAACAAGGGGCAGTCTGCTAGCCAGGATGACTCCGGAACCTCGTAACGGAGCCAGAAAGGGAACGAAGTCCCAAACCTGAACGTGGACGGATCCATTTCCGAGGCATAATCCGGGTCACGCAGGAGGTAAGCTGCAAAGGCCGCTCGCACCACACCAGGTTGGATGCGATAAGCCGAAAACCTCCGGAAGGATGGAACCGACGTACCCGGGGAAACACGGAACCGTACCCGGGGAGGGGCCGACACCAAATCCAACTCGTACGCAGAGGGGGGGAAAGAAAACCCCACTCCTTGTAACAATAAGCCCCGCTCAGTGGGAAGAAAAACCCAGGCGGGGTCCAGCAGGGCCCAAGGCCCCCAAGTCAGCCCCTCCCCAGCCTCGAGGTCCGTCACCACAGGACCCGAGGCCGAGTCCTCTCCCCAAGCCCCGACCCCACAAGACAAGGACGGAGCAGCCGGAAAAGCTGGAGGAAGGGGGGCCCACTGGTCAGACCCTGAAGCTTCGGCCGGGAGACAAGACTCGAATGCATCTGCCGCCCCCCCGGAAGGGGCAACCCCCGAAGCTGCCCGAGTCTCGAGATCAAGTAACCCCTGCTCCGACCCCGAAACCCTCAGACGCTCCGGGGCCGGAAGCAGGGGCGGGGGACCAGAACGAACAGAAGGGGAAGGACGAGGAGGTGCGGACTGAACCAGGATCGAAGCGACCCCCACCCCCAAGTCCGGGTCTCGAAAAGCAAAGCGGGGCAGCCCCGGGGCATCCGGGGAAGCAACCAACCGAGCGCGTTGCAACAGACGAAACCTAGACTGCAACGCACGTGCCGCCTGTACCCGAATAGAATCATCAGAGGATTGGGTAAATTGAGTCACAAGCAAGCAGCAACACTCACAGGACTCAGGGTCAAAAGTATCACCGACCCAACAGGCAGCGTGGCAGAGGCAAAAACAATGAGGGTCACCCTGAGACAAGGGGACCGAGCAACCCTCAAACTCGCACACAGCGAGTGGGGACTCCGGGGTCACATCCATCGGACCCACGCGCCCCCTAGGGGATTCCCAGGGTCCTGAGCGTTTACTTTAAGAGGACTCGCGCTCAGGTAGTCCCAGGCAGGGTGCTGCAAACCGGCGCCCAAAACTACCAAGCAAACTTCTAAAGCTGAACCCCAGGGACGTGTACACTCACGGGGACCTAGCAGGGGGCGCCACCGAGGAGAACAGTGGAAGGGCAAAAACAAACTGAATAAAATGACAGAACCCCCCACCAGGCAAAAACAAAAAGAAAAACAAAACCCCGCAAGAGGACAGCGAACCCCAAGGAACAGAGCCGGCCGCGATGTCGGGAAGTACAAGCTGAGCAGCACCCTGCGCCCCTACCAGTGCAAACTGCCTCTTACCTGCCGGTAACAAGGGAGAACAGAACACCCAAGAGCCCAACAGGCGGCCGAAAAACCGAAAGGTAAAACGGACCAGCAGAGGCAGACCCCGAGGAGCCTGTGGAAGGTGGCCCCAAGCCCCAAGGGCAGTACTTACAGGGCACCTAGGGAAGGCAGCCCTAGGCGCATGCAGCCCGAGTACTGAAGATAACTCCTGGCTCTCGCACCCACAAAACTAACACCACACTCAAAGCACAGTGCAGTAGCGACACCGGAGCCAGAGCACACGACCATCGCCTATAGCATCAGCCTCAAGAACTGAGGTGTGGGTAGCCGGCGCGGGGGGTCTGGGGCTCCCCCTTCCCCCTCCCGGGGAGGGGGGAGCTGCGCAGACAGCGGCGCGGCAGTGTGTGACGTCACACTAATTTGCTTGTTTTCGGTTGGGGAGTTCTATCCACTAGTTCGGTATTAGGTAGCAATTTTAACCAGAATAGGGGTTTGTTTTGGGGCGCTTACCTTTCTGGGTGCCTGTTCCGGTCGATGGCAGACATAGAATGCTTCCAACTACACGGGGGCTTCTATAGGCCATTGCTCCCCTTGCCTCTCTGAGGGGGCCCGGTTCTGGCCGTGGTCCCCGGTAGGCCTAAGAACTCCATACACATGACTGATGCCAAAGTCTGACATTAGCATATCAGCCTGGGATAGCTCCGGGGAGCCGACGGGGCTCCCCCCAGAAACATGGTATTTATTGCCATTTGGCTATCCCAGCAACTGAAAAAAGATCAATCTGACAAAGACAGTATCAGGTGTAAATGTATGCTGAAGTACAAGCACAAGATAAACAAACTAGTTGGTATATGATGTAAAGAGTGAGGTGCTAGGCTTTGCATAGTAGTGTGTTTTACATTACCACACTAAACAAGTAGTGAAACAAAATAATGTTCTAGAAATAGGATATTATGTACAGTAAATAGCACATTTATCATATACCTGTACAGTGGAAGCTCGATTAACGAATGTAATCCGTTCTGGCACCGAGCTGGTCATGTGAAACGCTCGTCATGTGAAACGCTCGTCTTTCAAAACGAATTTCCTCATTTAAAATAATGGAAATAAAATTAATCCGTTCCACCACGGAAAAACATCAATATGATATTCCCCGTTTTAAATAATGGAGCAGCCTACCTGACTTACACTGAACGATCTTTTATAACATTTGTCTTGTTTCAATTTTTTTTTTTTTTTTTTTTTTTTTTTTTTTTAGAAAATGAAGCAGCCTACTGAACAAACCTTTATGACATTTTTAATTTTTTTCAAATTTTCATTTTTTATTTTTATTTATTTTTTTTTTTTTTAGAAAATGTAACAGTCTACCTGACACTCACTGAACGAACCTTTCGCCGAGTGGCTCGCTCGTTATTCGAAATGCTCGTAGATTGAGGCGCTTGTCACTCGAGGTTCCACTGTACAGTAATAGTGTTATATTTTATATACTATTATCAGCATAATATCTATATATATACAGTAATCTATGTACTGATAGTAGCATAATATATCTGTACATACAGTTATATGTCACCACCAATGATGTATACTGTATTTGTAAGAATTAACAAAGTGATCAAAATTTTTTGAATAAGTCATCCAAATCCTCCCTCCCCTAATTGTTATTCTATTTCTTTTCCAATAATTTTGTATGCAAATCTACTATTTAATAACACAAATTTCTGCTCATATGGTGAGCACCAAATACAACCATAGTTTAAAGGATAAAATAACAAATACAATACATCCATACTTACAGCATCAACCACCTCATGGCGCTTTTTTCCTTGTGCTATTGATATGGCATGAACATAATCGATGCTTGTGTGACGAAAAGCTCTACGAGTAGCTATGACCAGATTCTTCATGTCGTCTACATCATGAGCAGCACGGGAACGGGATACACCGGAAGAGCGTTGCAAGACACTGTCCATTTCACCGCTTACCTTCTCAAAATAGTGTCTTAAATCCTTCACAGATCGCAGCTCACTGCAAAATGAAACCAAGATGATTAATACACTGTTCCCCAATTTCAGGGGCTAGAGATGCACTTGGCCAAAGAAGACTGGAAAGTAATACCTATAGAAGAAGGTTAAAGAAACTCAATAAAGATACCAATCCATACACCATATTGTTCACATTTAACAGCATTACAGAAAACTAGACTGTCACACTCCAGAAAATCATCCATAGTAGTGCCCTACTGCTTCATCAGACTAGGCTCAAAAGTTTGTGTTATTACATAAAATATACATAAAATGCCCTCGTAAGTCAATTCCATCTCTTCTTACTTCCCATCGTTATTCATACACTGTTCACACTTAATCTACACTTCCCCACACTTGCTATGTCTACTCATCAGTTTTTTGTTGACTATATTGCATGGTATATGTCAACATGGAAGTGGGAAGGAGAATTGGCCAAAATCAGTACATAATAACAATGAAGAGCCTAAAGAACTGGTACACCCCTGTCGATGGATGACATAGCTATCAACTCAAACTATGGACTAGAGGGGACAAACTGCAAAGTAATACCAATTGTAGAGACTAAATTGTGAAGACTGGAATGAAAGTTACAAGTGTTGTTATAGTACATGTCAGAGGGGGGGGTTTATGTCAGATGAGGGCACTTTTTGTTATGGCTGTAAGCAAGGAGAAAAGATGAATTCTGCAAAAAGGTTATTTCCTACTGAATTTTCATTTTCTAATTGGAAAAACCTCCTTGCATCTTGCTGTTTTAACAGCCTATAGGATTCACTGAAAACTAACATAAAAAAAAAAAAATTATTCAGCCTTCAGTTATCTAGATTTCTGAATTTCTGGACTTTGCAATCCGATTCATCACAGTAATTTTTGTGTAATTGATCTGACCAACATTACTGATACTATATGACTCAGTCATGACGACAAATGTTCATTAAATGAAACACTAACCAAAGAAGCTTTGAATGAAATAGCAATCAGTCCACAACATTGCTTGGACCAAAAGCAATTACGATAACCACAAAATATCTACACAAATGAAAATAGTAAATACATGTACTATACTATAAACTTACTTTTTTATAAAGCTTGCAAGGTTCTTCGTCACAGCACGAGCAGCCTGGTCTACCAGTATTGCATGATATTTTGCAGCTTCCCCTAAGGCAGCCAGCATTCGATTTAAAGCTGACTGCACATTGGTGTCACTGCCAAAATATCCTGCTAAATCCCATAGAATATGAATCAGTTGTCTGAAATGAGGAAAACCCAAATTTGTTCAGAGGATGTAAATACAAAACTTTGCTGTACACTGTATATATATATAATGTTCACTACAAAATGCACAACATTGCTTTTCAAATTACTGTACTGACGATAAGGCATGCTGTAACTAATCATGAGCATGAGGACCCAGATGTTTGATAAATGCACTTCAACTTGACAACAAGATTATAAATAACATTACAAGCTTGGAAAATGAGTTCCTATGACAGCAACTGAAATTGTTAACCAAATCACACACTAGAAAGTGAAGGGATGACGCCGTTTCGGTCCGTCCTGGACCATTCTCAAGTCGAGTGTGATGAGGGAAGGAGGCGAAGGCAATAAATAGGCATGAGAGGGGTTATCTTGAGATGATTTTGGGGCTTTAGTGTCCCCGCGGCCCGGTCCTCGACCAGGCCTCCACCCCCAGGAAGCAGCCCGTGACAGCTGACTAACACCCAGGTACCTATTTTACTGCTAGGTAACAGGGGCATAGGGTGAAGAAACTCTGCTCATTGTTTCTTGCCGGCGCCCGGGATCGAGCCCAGGACCACAGGATCACAAGTCCAGCATGCTGTCCGCTCAGCCGACCGGCTCCCTGAGCCGTGAGGGTGAGGAGTAGGAAATCTTAGAGGAAGAAAAAGCAAGGCAAAAGGTATGAAAGGTAAGGTGTAATAAAAGAGATAGTAATAGGAATAAGAAAGGGATCGTAAAAGAAAACAAGGGAAAGAAAAAGAAAGAGAGAAAAAGATAAATGGAAGGATAAGCTTATGTTAGGTCACATTTGTTAGAAAGTATTTGAGTAGAAATACATAAGTAGCAAGTTAGAGCATTTGAGTATATACTGTGAAAGGGAAGAGTCAACAGCAACAAAGCCAGGACTCGAGTTCATGTTGGGTATGTTGTGTATCGGAGCCGATTCAACAAGATGGCGTCTGTGTAGAGTAGAGGCAGGAAAGATTATTTTGGAGGAAGATCAGTCAATAGGATGATTAGAATCCCTAACAAGACAGAAGAGAACATTGTTTGTCTGCAGACTTAACACTTTTGTGTTCTTTAAGTCTGTCATTAAGTGTATGGCTAGTTTCACCAAAGTATTGGAGAGGACAAGATGAACAGGAAATAGAGTAGACACCAGCAGCATTAGAAGCAGGAGGAGCAATGTGAACTAGATTGCTACGAAGTGTGTTAGTTTGTCGAAAGGCGAGCTTTATGTCAAGAGGACGAAAGGGATTTAAAAGTTAAAAGTAAAAGTTTGGAGTTCAGATATGAAGGGAAGGCAGAGCACAGTGCTACTAGTGTTGGAAGCAGGTTTAGGATGAAAGAAATTTTGTTTAGCATGTGAGTAGGCACAGTTGATAAAATGCAAAGGGATACCAAGGCGAGAGAATGATTTGTAGATAAAGGCAATTTCAGAATAAAAAACTGAGGGTCACTGATGTGTAGAGCGCGGAGGAAGAGAGAGATGAGGACACTTTTCTTAACATAAGGAGAATGGTAGGAAAAGAAGTGAATGTACATGCCACTGTGAATGAGTTTGCGGTAGACAGAGAGAGAGAACCCGGACACAGAGCTGTGAAAGTGAACGTCAAGAAGAGGAAGGAGGGAATTTGATTCCCATTCAACTTTGAAATGGATGGAAGGAGCCAGATTGTTAAGACAGGAGAGGAAAGGCTGGAAAAGACTTGGGTCACGAGACCATAAAGCAAAAATGTCAACATAGCGAAGCCAGAGAGAGGGACAAGTATCAATAGAAGGAAGAACATTTTCAAAGTATTTCATGTAGAAATTAGCAAGAACAGGGAAGAGAGGGGAACCCATACCGACACTGAAAGTTTGAGTGTAATATTTACCGTTGAAAGAGAGAGTTAGAGTCAACACAGAGTCTAATGAGTTCAAGGAAAACGTCAGTGGGAAGCAGGAGGAAGAAGGCCCTCAGTCGCCTTCTGTCTAAAGAGAGAACGTCATCGAGAGGAACATTAATGAAAAGAAAGTCGACTTCAAGACTAAATATCTTACAGGAAGGCTGCAGGCGCAGCCTTTCTATGAAGTCCTGTGAGTGATAAAGGTGGGCAGGAGAAAAAGTGCCAAGGTAAGGCATCAGAGTTTTAGTGAGCCAGCAGGCAAGAGGATAACCGACAGAGCCGCGTGAAGAAATGATAGGACGAAGAGGAACACCAGGTTTATGAGTCTAAGGAAGACCATAGAAATAAGGGAGAGAAGGGCAGATGACACGGAAACGTTTAATGAGATCAGGACAAAAACTGGAGAGCTGTCTTCGTTTGCAGTTAAAGGAAGTTTTAAGGCGATCCAAAGGGTTAGAAGTCAGAGGGGCATAAGTGCGGGAGTCAGAGAGCAAGACATCTGCTTTCTGGAGGTGGTCCTCAGGGTCAAGGACAACCACCAAATTGCCTTTGTCAGAAGGAAGGATAAGAATAGAGTTGCTAGATTTCCTTCCCTTATTACAATCGACTTGAGAATAGTCCAGGACGGACTGAAACATTGTTGTCCCTTCACTTTCTAGTGTGTGGTTTGGTCAACATATTTCAGCCACGTTATTGTGACTCCTCGTCTGCAACTGAAATTTCCTCTAGCCATTTCGTAAGAGCTAAACTTCTTTTTGTCATTATGTTTCTCTAGATCACTTGTCCATGGCATGCCTCTCGAGAGTAAATATGTTTATGCTAAATTCCTCACAAAAAACTCCAGTCTATGAAATTAGGTAACCACAGGGCAATTGCTCTGAACACAAGTGTGAATAAAAAGTATTATTTATTACATACTAACTTGACTTTCTTGCAGAGGAACAAAACTTCTGATTTTGAAGTCCATATTAAAATAAACATCTTACAGAACCAATTATAATTATATAACCAAGAAAACTTGTTAGAGTTATATATCACAAGGCAAAAATATGATACCTGTATTTCTTGAAGTTACTAAAGCCTTTGGTAAGGTTGAACACTCAAAACTGTTCAAAAGAATTGCTATAAATCCCCTTGCATATGACAGCACACTGCCACATGTTGTATGTAAACATTGCAGCTGTGGGGACCTCTTGGCACTACAGTATATATTACATCAATTATATCACATGAATAAATGAACTACATCACTGGTTCTAGGATTGAGAATGACAATTACATTACATTATAACGATGGCTGAACACTGTCAAACATCTCATTATATTCTATACAATACATATGAAATTTCAAAACTTTAGTTTTCCATGTTTTACATGACATTTAATATTTGTATAATTTTCCAGCTGTTTTTAATACTCTAATAATTAAATTATTTTAAATTTGAAGTAGTGCCCCACAAAATATTTCATAAAAGCATGTGGGGAACAGCCAAGGCAGAAGTAGGACCAAAATCCACTATGTTGTCAAAGTAGCACTGGTGCTGCTGTCACCAGTACAACCATCATCAAAACCTAAGAAGCCTAGAGTAGAGGTCAATTTGGCATGTGAACCAGAAGTGGGAGCTGGGAAACTGAGCGCATGTCACCAAAACCTCAGCCTCTACACCATGGAAATGTCCGAGGATTGCAAAAGCCTTTACTGCATTTTTGCAAGGAAGCAGCAGCCCAACAGACTACCACATTTTTGGATTTCTGAGAATTGGATTACGTATTTTTGGGGGGCACTGTACCTTCTTGAAGATAAAGAAAGATACCCCACATCTTCCACTGCTTCACGTAGAACCAGCACTGTTGCACTCCAGCAATGAATCCACAATCATTGCATTCTTAAGGGAGCAAGCTTTTCACAGTCACAGATAATATTTGGGATAAAGCCCTTTCATGCAACTCCCTGTCAGTCTATACTATATAAATTTCAATGTCTTCTTCAACAACAGGATCCTCTTATTATTAGTGTTCTATTACATGCTGTAAGCAATTTCAAATTTCTAGCCATTTAACTTGTTTCCTTGTTTTTTTAATCCAAAATAAACCAAAAATTCATTCCTTAGCTGTCAGTAATTTAATGTTGTTCTTACTAACATACAAAGATAACAGTGTACATACTCTTGCTCTTGATTGAACTGCTTTCCTGCAGATACCATCTGGTTACACTGCTTCACTACCTGTCCATTGAAAGAAGTAAGTTACATATATTAACAAAATAAAACATTGCAATTCAACTTTTTATGTTTACGCTTCCATAAATTACAGCACACTATTTTCATCATGCTATAGAAATTTGAATAATGTAATTCATATTTACTTAACTCTAAATATAAGGCAGCAAACAGATGTATAGCATCTTTTCATGGATGACATATCAAATGAATTTAAGTAAATGTTGCTCTCCAGTTTTAAGATTAAAAATTGGAACAAACATAGATAATAATTTCACCAAATATTTTAGATTAAAAACCAAACGCCTGGAAAGTCCTAGTTAACCTAACCCCCTAACTACACATCTGAAATTGTATCAATTTTCTGGTGTGTATTAAAAAAAATATATATATATACAGTATAAATATATTTATTTATTATTTTTTATCATAAAATGCTGCTTTCTGATGGGGAAAAATTCTACTAATTATAGTTTGGCCATAGTGAGGTGAAAAAATGTTAATGACAGCAGATTCTGAGGGACAATTTTCAAGTTAACTATTTGTAATAGATTTCTCATCACTAATATTTTTCAGGTCCATAAATGTCCTTGCAATTTTGCATAGCATCAATGGTTCCTAGAATGTGCATTAGTCATCAGATGGTGATGTACCAAACTTGGTGCCCATCTTTTTACTAGGGACCAGAAAAGAAACTAAGGCTTTCAGGATTTGTTCCCAATATGGCAAACAATTACCAGAGGACTCTAGTATCAAATGAAATTACACACATAATCGGTGGGACTTTTGAACACAGCATTACGAGGCACATCTAGTCTCCCACAGACGATAGGTGCACTGTCAGTCTATTGCTTGAAGATGATGAGAGCAGTTAGGACAGGGAGGAGAGAACATATCCAAGAACATAATCTGGCAAATCCACCACCAAAAACTTGGGTGAAGGGAAAGAGTAAGAGGCACACACCAAGCCACCTCATATTGCCATCTCAAAAATTGGCAGATACAAAACCAGAATATCCTAACACCTAAAAAATACATACACACATTGATTTAGAGCCTCAATCCATCCCACTAGGTTCAACCTCAGATCCTCAGCATGAAGCATAACTTCTGAAAGAAAACCGAGTGAAGACTAAGAGAGGGTAAGGCTGGGAATCAGGGTTGAACCTGACATATGGGAGCAAGATTAATCATGTCTATGCTGGAGTCCTTTGTGAGCTACAACACAAGAAGGAAAATCTGCTCTGGAGGACAATGATATATGAAGTACTAGTATAAATAACTCCAGACCAACATACCTTGCAATCAGGAAATGTAGCAAAGTATAGAGCCAGCTGATAATTACATGCCAAGACAAATTCACCTAGGGATGACCAGTCATCTTCCAAATGCACTACAACGACATTTTGGCTAATTCCCAACTTTCTCAGGATAGAATGGTAGTGGGAGAAGTCATCGGTGAGCAAGACGCCCCCAAATGTTGACCTCACTTAGGACCAAACCCTGAGAAGCTAAGAGCAAGACTATCCTCAGTGTTCACCACCACAGAGGGGGACTGAGTGGACCCACCCTTAATCAGGCAATATACTACCGGAGAGCAGTGTGGCTCGAGACGAAGAGGGGACCCCTTCCCCCCCCCCCAATGAGAGGGCAAGAGGCTAAATTGCCAACTATACCACCCAAAATACCCCCTTCATTGTGGTGTCTGTCTACTGCTGATGTTGACCCTATTTGTATACCACTCAAGGACAGGCAAGGGATGAAACCACAAATTCGATCCCCAAAAAAGCCTAAAGAGGAAAGTTGCAAATTAATATTATTAATCTCGGGCATGACAAGAGCTCACTCCATGCAGTCCAGGCATTGGTGATGTGCTAACTTGAGAAGCCTGCATCATTCCATAGAGTGCACTAAATATTTTTTTTAAATACGGTATCTAACAATCATTTCAGGTAGGCAAATGCTTACTCATAGCATTCTGTTTGTAGAGAACAGACAGGTACATAAAGACAGTCATTGACGACAAAACAGTAATGAAGCTCTTTTAAATAGTGTATTGGTGCAAGAAGTGACTGAAATATAGATAGCATGTGTAGTATCAAGCACAAGTTAATTCCTCAGATCATAGTGGGTTTTGCTCTTGGTTTAAACATTCTGTATCCAAGTGTGGATGATAGCAGCATCAGAAGGATAAATATGATGTATCCTCTAATGCCTTACAGCAACACTAAACACCTAATGAAGATTTTACCTTTTCCAGTTTGCCTTCCAATGTGTCCAGGTCTTTTTCATTTTCCTCAAGCACTTGTCTGTAAAAGAATAAGTAGAATATGATCAATTAGCAGCTCGTATTATAAAAGGCGAAGAAAAAAAATATTTTTCAAAATGCCTAAACAAAAAAAAATGGTACTTAGAAACAGGAACAATGCTTTTATTTCCTTTAAGAAAAGAACTATGTAGAACTGAAAAACAACAAACCAATAAGCCTTGTACCATATAATGTACATAGCAAAAGAAGGTTCAAGATATCAATACAAAAATAAATTATTATATAATTAATTGTATAGAGGGTGTATGTAGAGGCTACAACCTCCAACGGAAAACTCAGGCCAGATGGACAGACCACGTTGCCAGAATGCCTAACAGCTGACTGCCTAAACAGCTGCTGTATGGAGAATTATGCCAGGGCACGCATTCTGTTGGGGGCAGAAGAAATGATTCAAGGACTGCCTCAAGGTGACCCTCAAAGACCTGGACATCAACACCAATACTTGAGTTGCTTGCTCACGACTGTCCAACTTGGAAAAGCAAAGTCACCACAGGGGGCCTGTGCGACAGAAAATAGACAGACTGCAGAGGCCCAAAGGAAATGTGCCGCACTCAAAGCAAGACCAACCTCCATCTCTGCAGTAGCCCCCACCCACAAATGTACTGTATGTGGGCAAGCCTTCCATACTCAGATTGGTCTAATCCTCCATCATCTGACACTGGCTTTTGACCTGATATACAGAAGTCACACCCATATTCACATCCGAAGGACGAACATCAATTCTATAGAGCACAGAGATATACAAGCAGCAGCACACCCCAACAGTAATCACCAGCAATACCCAAGAGCTTCCTAAGATCAGGTATACAATGCTATGCCAGTTGTCACATACTGAAAGGTACAAAAATACAATTACCCCCCTCTTTACCTACCTCTTTCACCCAGCCTTGTCCCTAACTGTATTACGTGAAGTTTACATTCAATCCACACATCCTCGCATACTTGTATACCATACCTGCCCATTTCTTCTCTGGCTGCCTTCCTCTACCTTCTAGTTCTTAACTACACAAGACAAACAGGTATATTTTATTACTATAAAAGTGAAGGGATACTTAATAGGTTTCCACTGCCATTCATTAACTCCAACTTTCCCCACAACTTCTTTCTACCTAGTTGGCCACTTTCCCTTTACCTACAAGTCCAAAGCACTCTTGCAATCTCTGCTTCTACAGATCAGCTGATTTAAAGCCACACCTCTATTTCTTTCAATACCAAATGGGAAACATGTTAATTTCCTTCCAGGCTTCCTTGTCCATACCTTGGCAACCTTGGCATGGGTTTACATCACTTCTCACAATGCCAGTGCCACATACTACATTGTACCTTGTGTTTTCCTCAGTTCCAATACACCAGCATCTCGCTAACCCCCCCCTTCCCCTGGGTGTTTTTATCAAAGTTCTTTTATATGTGCATATATTCACTGCATTCATAGTCAAGATATTACATAGTAACGCACCTGTTTCCCTAGGGTGAATGCATGGCACCCTCTGTAATACTGCTGTCTGATGAAGTCTTAGAGCATCCATTTCACACCATTCACTTCAACCAATCATTAAGTTCAAGTCAATCATTAAGCTCAAGTCAATCATTAAGTTCACGTCAATCATTAAGCTCAAGTCAATCATTAAGCTCAAGTCAATCATTAAGTTCACGTCAATCATTAAGTTCACGTCAATCATTAAGTTCATGTCAATTATCAAGTCACTCAAACCTAGAGACTTTTGTCTGCAAGGCAAGTTAAGGTAATTATCAGGAGAAAGTGCTAAACCAGTACACTAAAGCACTTAGACGAAGCTGTGACAAAAAGGGATGTAATAAGTAAAGGGCTGAGGAACTGAATTAGACAAGAGGGCAGCAGATATATGATTTAATGGATCTAATCTTTTTAGGTAAATGAATAATAAGTTATACATACAAGACAAATTAAATTATCAAGCTTGTTTAGGTTTGACATGAAAACTTAAATTTTATTTACACTGTACAGTACTTACCGGAATCTGGGAGAGTCTCGCTGGCACTCTATATTATCAATTATAGCCTTCATCTTGAATTCCTCTGCAAAAGACAAAATATATTATTGTTTGTAACTAAACACAGTACTGTAATGTATGTATTTTTGTTATATATAATGGCATGCTGCTATCCAATTATACCTATAGGAAGGCAGCTATGCTCATGGTATTTCAAGTTTTTACAGTTTATTATACAAAATAAAAATTTACTATGTTTCTTTCACTTAGTCTTGAAGTACGGTACAATACATCCTTAACTATCAACTAACTATCAGGATGAACAACCCAGCCGGTTTTCTTCCTATTGGGGAGTGTTGTACATGCTGCTATGGCGGTATGTCCACTTACAAGATGAGTGGCGCTGCCCAATAAACTCAGCCCTCAGGGCACAATTTAAATTAAAAAAAAAATAAAAAAATCCTAACTATCTAACATACTACCATATTTGCACAGAACATTCACAGTTAGTTGTTTGATCAATGTGAAGTTATGCCCTCGTATTCTTACCTTTGTACTACAGTGAGCATTAATCCCAGGCTCACAAACTGGGATTTGTCACGTGTTCAAGTCACTACAAACTGTAAAGGCCAGTTTGTAGTGACCGTAAACACATCTGGCCATAACAATGGTAGTCTGTTCTCCCATACTCGAAAATATTATTTAAAGTCATTATTTTAAGTACTAGTTATGCTTCTCAGAGTTATCTGCTTATGACAACATATTAAACATACGGTAATGATCAACACCTTATTTATATTATTGAATCTATCTTACTTATATTATTGAAACTATCTTAAAACATGAGGCCAAGACCGTCTTCACTTACATGTTATGAAGTGTTTCTAAGCATTATCCATGGGTGTGTCCGCCGCCAGTGGTCGGGCTCCAGGGTACCTGCGGCGATGGTGGTGATGGCGGGCTACCGTTCCCCACAATACCACATCATTGCTCTTAACAAGGCGTTACAAGTCAGTCAATTTCACTGACACATCAGTGCTGACTTCCTCAAGAAGCACCGTGGTGGACAAAAACACTATTATGATACCGGAGAGGACGGAGGAGCATCACATGTGCACCCGAGATCCACCATCACTCGCACCTAAACACTCCAACGGGGGTTTAGAAAGGATCGGAATTCTTCTTCTCGGTAATGCTCCGTCGCTTATTTTACGTCATAAGGAGGCGGGTCTACTTGTGAAAGTTTGATAAAATTTTCCATATATGGAACAAATTATCTTGTATTTTCGTTGTTTTCAGTTTACTCGATTTTTTTTTGTCAAGAATAAAAGCTATCGTTTAAATTGTTTTGAAAGAAAGAATATCAAGAGATATATTACGAATTTAAGCTAAATATATACTGTATATATGCCATAATTATCAACACAATGGGCAAAACTACATTATTACTGTTATTATTATCAATATTAGGTATAGCATTCTGCTGATACTCTATTACATATGAAGGATTACCAGGAGTGCTATCAGACCATCATGCATGTTGGCATGTCTTTCCCCTCATTGACTTCATCACGCCCATGACGGGCGCCAATGGGGGCTCACCGCCACCACTTACCAAATTCATAATAAATTCATTTTATTGCGGGGACATGTTGGTGTTGTTATAGATTCAGCTACTGGGAACAAAAAGTTCCAAGTTGCACGGGCTATGGAGAGCCCGTAATGGACTTAACTGGCACAGGAGCGGGGCTGTAACTGCAGGGACAGACAGCCTGTGTATATATACACCCACCAATCTGTCAGAAAAGTATTACTGAGTCAGGTGCAGAATCCCATGTTGACCACTTGTGGTTGACTCAAAAATTATGTTTCATTTATATGTTAGGAGTCCCAAAAAAATCAAATGTCTCGCCAGAACCTGTTTTTTTCGTGTATCTTCCCCTCACCAACTTCATTAGGTCTATAAAAGAGGCATGGAGGCCAACCCCCAACTCCTCTTTAGGGGGACAGGGATCAATCCTGACCCCCTATATCCGTCTTCATTCCAACCCCCCCCTACACCCACCAGTCACCCTGTACAATTTAGTGAGGCTAACCTAAAGCATCTGGCCTACAACCTTATACAGACACACAGAAATACTATTTTTATAAATATAGATTCCTGATCAAAGGAGTGCATGAGGGTGGGTTTTCCCAAATATCTGAGTAATACAGTGTAATGAACAAATAATAATGTCTATGAACTCAATCCCAAACATTTCATCTCAACCTCTTCTTAAAGGAGGGGCTTAGCATGGGGTTCATCCCCCAATTCCCCCTTTTCCCTCTTTGACTATCCCCTTACACCCACCCCTTTCCCTCTTTGACTATCCCCTTACACCCACCAATTTGTAAAAATTGGTGAGAGTAAGGGGAGTATTACACCACCTGTAAAATTTGGTGAGACTAACCCAAAACATCTGGCCCCCAAACTTGGACAGCTCTAGCTCTCTCCTTTATACGTGTACTGTATATATAACCGAAAATTAGGGACCATTCAAGCTATATATAACATATAACCGAAAATAAGGGACCATTCAAGTGATATATAACATCATATATATATATATGATGTTGAGCCTGTCTTGCTGGCTCAACAGGCAAGACAGCCTATTGAGCCCAACAGGAAAGACAGCCTATTGAGCCCAACAGGAAAGACAGCCTACTGAGCCCAACAGGCAAGACAGCCTATTGAGCCCAACAGGCAAGACAGCCTATTGAGCCCAACAGGAAAGACAGCCTATTGAGCCCAACAGGCAAGACAGCCTATTGAGCCCAACAGGAAAGACAGCCTATTGAGCCCAACAGGAAAGACAGCCTATTGAGCCCAACAGGCAAGACAGCCTACTGAGCCCAACAGGCAAGACAGCCTATTGAGCCCAACAGGCAAGACAGCCTATTGAGCCCAACAGGTAAGACAGCCTGTTGAGCCCAACAGGTAAGACAGCCTGTTGAGCCCAACAGGCAAGACAGCCTGTTAAGACCAACAGGCAAGACGGCCTATTGAGCCCAACAGGGAAGACGGCCTATAGAGCCCAACAGGCAAGGCAGCCTGTTGAGCCCAACAGGCAAGGTAGCCTGTTGAACCAAGAGGCAAGACAGCCTGTTGAGCCCAAGAGGCAAGGTAGCCTATTGAGCCCAAGAGGCAAGACAGCCTATTGAGCCCAAGAGGCAAGGCAGCCTATTAAGCCCAACTGGCAAGACAGCCTGTTGAGCCCAACAGGCAAGACAACCTATTGAGCCCAACAAGCAAGACAGCCTATTGAGCCCAACAGGCAAGACAGCCTATTGAGCCCAACAGGCAAGACAGCCTATTGAGCCCAACAGGCAAGACAGCTTATTGAGCCCAACAGGCAAGGCAGCCTGTTAAGCCCAACAGGCAAGACAGCCTGTTAAGCCCAACAGGCAAGACAGCCTGTTGAGCCCAACAGGCAAGACAGCCTGTTGAGGTGATGAGTCACAATAACGTGGCTGAAGTATGTTGACCAGACCACACACTAGAAGGTGAAGGGACGACGATGTTTCGGTCCGTCCTGGACCATTCTCAAGTCGATTGCACAATCGACTTGAGAATGGTCCAGGACAGACCGAAACGTCGTTGTCCCTTCACCTTCTAGTGTGTGATCTGGTGAACACAGCCTGTTGAGCCCAGTGGGCAAGAGAGCCTATTGAGCCCAAGAGGCTCTCTTGCCTGTCTGTCTGTCTGTCTAGCCTGACCACCTATCTTACCAGATGATAGGTACCTCAGATGTTGATGTACTTGTACCACTCCAACACTCCACTTTATCACACATTTTTAAATAAAATAAAATAAAATGTTTATTCAGGTAAGGTACATACATACAAGAGATTTTACATAATTTGATCGATTTATAGATGGAGCTAGTACATACAATGCCTAAAGCCACTATTACGCAAAGCGTTTTGGGCAGGAAAAACATTAATGACTAAAACTTAATACTAATTGAGTATAAAGAATAAAATGTGTCGAGAACAAATAAAAATAAATATAAAAAAGGGGGAAACATGGCTGAAAACGCAGCACAAACACAATTAGGTAGATAAACAGCGTTGTTTAAGAATCACCATCACCATCTTATTGCACATTTTTATTTGGACAAACTCCAAAACAAATAACAAGCATATCCAGATAAGGGGGTGTCCTTTATTTATTTATAAATAAATTTGTACTTTATTTATAACTAAATTGTTTATACCATTGCACATGAAGAATGAACATAAAGCTCATTATACTGTACTGTATTCCATATGGGTAAGAAAACCACCAACTGTCTCATGAAGACTTGTACTGACACTAAATGAAATGCCTTGATATAGACAACTATCAACAGGAGAGCTTCTTCATCATTGGTCCATTAACCTGGGCAAAATAAATAAACAATAATTTGGATTTCTTAATTATCTACTGTACTCTTTGCTTATATTAATGAATAATTTTGCTGAAATTCAAAGAATAAGCTAATTGGCTATCTGTTTCAAGTGTTCTAGATCTGTCAGTCTGGATAAATGGTAATCTACAAATATCAGTATCAGCTCTAACTTGATAGTTATGCTTGTTGCTGAATTATATGTACTATATTACATATGCTGTACATTTTTAGTGTTCCACTTCATTCAATATTTTCTTTCAAAGAAATACTTCATTCATTCACTACAGTACTTTAGAAATGTCTTTAATATTTATACAATATACCCTTCCTCACAGGCCCTGAGGATTTATTCTAGTTTTCCCTGCCTTTTTGGGGAAGATACAATCATGTTACTGTATATGATTTGATGAGTTTGTTTTGAGAGAAGCAACTGGGCAAAGCAAAATTTTCACCTTGAGTGTTCATTCTTCACTAAAAGTCTACTGTACATTACTTGGCCAGACACTTGTTAAAGGAAACCATACTGTACACAACTGTAATGGGTATTGACCGACTTTTTATTTTTTATTTTTAAGACCAGCTTCTATAAGGGGTTTGAATATTAATAGTTTGGAGATGGCTTTCAAATGATATGGCATAATTTAGAATTGTCAATTGTTGGAATTATTTTATTTTGTTTAAATAGGATAAAGAGATTAGGAAGTAAAACTACAAAATACTGAAAATACATATATATTTGAGAATATTCTTGGATATCATATATATATATTTCAAGCACATAATTTGGAAAAATATTAAACTATTTATGAAAATGTTTCAAAACTAATGGGAATGATTTGGGACAACCAGGAACTGGCACTCTGATGCCTTGGATGACAAAATAATAGGTCATGTCTTCTTCATATTTTAAAGGGAGAAGTATGTAATAATTCACAATTCATTTTGTTAGAGACAGGCAACCTGTGTATGTATACATGTTAGGCTTATATTGAGGCTTCCCTGGTTGATACCTGGTTGATACCTGCTTGATGGGGTTCTGGGAGTTCTTCTACTCCCCAAGCCCGGCCCGAGGCCAGACTTGACTTGTGAGAGTTTGGTTCACCAGGCTGTTGCTTGGAGCGGTCCCAAGGTCGAACTACTGACCCTTCCCAAGATGTAACTCCTCAACCGTTGACTAACTCCTGGGTACCTATTTATTGCTAGGTGAACACAAGCATTAAGTGATAGTAAACGTGCCCAACCATCCCTGTCATATGCCTGGAATTCGAACTCAAGATTCCCGATTGTGAGTTGAGAAAGAGACTAACTGTATTACTGAGACCCTAAATATCAGCACCATTAGTTAAGGCTTTTATATACAACTAATAAAAATATTAAATGATATGTACTTTAAACAAAATTAAAAACCTTTTAGGGACAAAGCAATTACAGTTTGAATTCCCAATAACTCCTCAATGCTAACAATAACAAGTCACTACTGTACTTGTATTTCACAATATTGAGTAGTGTGCCTTTACAGAAGAGATAAATATTTAAATGAAATTAATCATTAACCTTTCTTAACAACAAAATACTAAATTTTCAACTGATAATTAAACGATGGTAACCTAGAAACCTTGAAGAATTTAACTTATAGCAATAACCTTTACACAGTACAGTACTGACAAACTTAGACAAAGATATATAAAATATAATTAGTTCTCTCCAAATTATCTCACTGAAATGATTTTGTGTGTACAGATTTTTGTATATACAGTAAATCATATAGCAGAAAAAAATATTTTAATTTTAAAATTGCTACAGTACTGTAGCAATTTTAAAATTGCTACAGTACTGTAGCATTTTTTTAATTACTATGAATTAGAAAGAATGTTCTCTACATAGCTGGCGGGTTAATTAGACTGGGTGACATGCATATTATTCACTATAATATGTCATCAAAGTTTTATCTTGCTAACAATTCCTTGAAGCAGTAATATGCAAACTGTATTTGCTATTGTTCTCCATGATACATTCAGTATGCCACCATATCAATCATAAGAGAAGTATGTAACAAATATGATGAAGTTGCATAATGTAATCACTACCCTAAGTGAATTTGTTGACACCTTCGTGATTTAATAGCCACAACTTGACTTTTTGTAGTTTCCCTCCATGGTATAAGCCCATGCTATTGGAACGGACAACTCTGTGGCAGGGAACAATTATGGCATTTGGGTTGTTGCGCATAGCTGAGCCAACAGCCCTCACAGCACCTGTTGTGGAATACAATTATTTATAATAAGGCTTTTATAATTTTATTTAAATTATTATTTTCTCAAGGAAATCAAGCATTTCAGTATGAAGAAACACTTTTCTGTTGAGCCCAAAGAAGCTCCCTGAGCTTAGCTGTGGTAGCACCAAGTCTTAGCTAAACACACCAGGACTCTGAGACCAGTGCTTAACATAGAGGCCAAGACCAGAATCTAACTCACTCTGCAAGGCAAGGAAAGGTCAGGAATTGAAGAAAATTGAGAAAACACACTAGTGAGTATAGATGCATGAAAATGAGTGCTTGAATGAAATTCTTATGTTCTTATATTTTTATGGAAGGCATTTAGGACAGTAAGCATTTAGGATGGTAGGTATTTAGGATGGTAGGTATTTAGGATGGTAGGTATTTAGGACAGTAGGTATTTAGGACAGTAGGTATTTAGGACAGTAGGTATTTAGGACAGTAGGTATTTAGGACAGTAGGTATTTAGGACAGTAGACATTTAGAACATTAGAATAAAGATAGCTGCAGAAAACCATCCATCCAAATGAAACATCTATTCAACTTCAAAGAAAACAGAAAGATGGCCAGGGATTGTGTGTAGGAACCAAGACAATTGTTAGAGGCCACAGGCAGAAGAAGAAAGCTCCAGTCAATAACAGGATTTAACCCAAAAGCCTGTAAACCGCAGTCAAATGGCAGCTTAGCACACACAATCAGGACACCAAAGCCCAAGAATCCCAACCAGAGAACATGATCCAGCACCAACTCATCAGACACTGGGGTCGTTGCATGGGTTGCCACCTTGAAGTGAACGAGAGTAACGAAGTGTTGATCAAACAGCAATAACAAGGGGTTACAAATGTTTCCAAGTACTGTATTTCCTATTTTTGGAATATTGCACTTCTCTGGTGGGGTTTCATTCAGTTCTGTGGCATTTATTGACCCCTCATAGTCTCTTTGGGGAACTAGTTTTTGACTCTGGTTCCAATAAGTATTTAAGTCATCGATTATATTTATTGGATTGGTGTCTCCCTGAAGGCTTTAATGGATCTAAGTTGTAGCATCAGGAAGCTAACAAAGGGACCCCTCTAAGAACTACATTCCTTAGTATCAAAAGGAAACACCAGTTTTATGACTATCCGTTTGCAATATTGGTTTCAAGTCAATATGATGAGGCATTATCAAGATATTGAAAATGCAGAAGGAAAAGAAAATTAGTTTCCCTACCTAATGAGCCCATATTTGTTAAAACTTAGGTCTATTTCTCACCTGGATTCTTCAACATCGTTGCAAGAGCCCCATAAGTGATTACTTCTCCTGGACCAACAGTATCTGCAAGAGTTTGCCAAACTCGAGTATGGAATCCTGTAAATTTTGAGAAAACGTGATAAATTATAATTCTTTTCTTTTGTTCAATTGAAAAAAACGAGATATGAAATGGGTGCATAAAATCTATCAAGCGTGGGTGTTATCTATGAACTCACCAGGGCTTAACTGCTTGAAACAACATATGTCTGGCCTTGACACATTGATTAGAAGTTTTGGGCTCGTGAAATACATCTGAAGCCACTTAAGACATTGCTGTATAATTTCTGGTTCATTTTCCAAGTCACCTCTCAGCAACTGCACCTTTGTTCTGTGAGATAAGTTTGCTTTACTAAAACAAAAAAAAAATATTCTCAGTTCTGTAAAATATATTAATAATTTATTTAATAGCACTTTCACTTATTAATTAGTGAACCATATATGATACAATAAGATGAATGTGTAGATATAGTGAACTACAATGCCTACCTTTTATTAGGGGAAAAATTTTCATCAGTTATGTTCTCATCAAGTTTCATTGCATGAAGGCCACTAGAGCAAGATGTAACATTAATACAACCAAGTGGAGAGGAAAAGCAATAGTCCACTCCTGGGGACCCACAACAGCTTTGCTTCTGCATGTTTAGCACTTTGCTGACATCTGAGAAGAAGCAAAAATAATAAGTCACTTACACAAGCCATCAGCCAGTATATAACTGACACTCCCCCGACGCCAGCCACAAGTGTCTCACTGACACTCACCAGCCACCAGTGTGTCACTGACACATTCCTGACACTCACCTGACACCAACAAACAGTGTCTCAGACAGTTGAGAGGCGGGACCAAAGAGCCAGAGCTCAACCCCCGCAAGCACAACTAGGTGAGTACTCCCCCGGCACCAACAGTGTCACTGAGAGACACTTCGTAATTTAGTATCACGCAGCCGCTTTCAATAAAAATACAAAAAAACGAGATGCAGTATATTTATAATTATTTCCCTCAATTAATATATATTATCAAGTGTTTAGATACTATGAAGATGTATATATAAAGCGTATATATAGTATAAGAGGCAAGGGGGGAAGAAAGTCGTGTGGTTTAGAAGAGCTGCATGTAAACAGTGAGAGCAGTCAGGGGCGACACACCTAGTTTACCTCGCCGTCATCTGCCTCGCTTCTACTCCTATTTAACCTCTTTTTCTCTACTCACCTACAGTTTAGACTTCTCTTTTTTTTTGTTAACCCCCCCCAAGTTTTGGCGTTAGGATCTGCGAGAGTGGAGTCTGTAAGTAGGAAATGGTGTGCATTTTTCGCTATTGAAGAGCCATCTCAATGTGATCAATCATGATTAATTAAGAATGATATACGTTTGTGATGTTCACAAACAAGTCATGCAGCTTTAACAATTTGGCCCTTCTTCAGTTTATATTTCCTATATTCACTTTCATTTGCAGTGTATGTCAGTGTGGTGTAAATGTGGATATGTATTGTCTGCCATAAATTGACAAAGGCAGCAATGCTTGCTGGTCTTGTGTTACTCCATTTATCATTAGAGGCTATTGTAATATAAGATTCAGATGTTGTTTGTCTTTCACGGTATTTGGTTTTATCTTTTTAGATACACACCATTTCTTTAAAGGTTTGAGATAAGTAAGATTAGATATTTTTGTTTGTCATTTGAAATTCAAATTCAAATTCAAATGTTTCACCTCTTTCTCAATTCAGTCCTCACCTAAAATAAATACGTAATAATTTAACCCAGCCTAGTATTAACACAACCAAAGGTAACCATCATTATCTAACATATGTAGAAATGTTTTATAAAGGTATGGCTTACTGGAGAGGGCGGTTTCTCCTGATGCCAATACAGTATTGTGATTAAAATTTGAATATCAATACATATGTAATTGGTTGTATTTTGAGATAAGTTTGCATGTTGGACTAGTGATTTATTCCTCCATTTTTATTTCCTTGTAGTCCTTGTATTATTTTGATTTCTAAACCTTGACATTACCATTACATTACCGAACTATTCACGACCATGTCGTGAATATTTTTTTTGTACTCTTTGTTTTTCTCAAACAAAACTCAAGGGAACTACAGCACCAGAGGAAATTAGGTCTCATAGGTATAGATAACTGGTAAAGGTGAAGATAGTAGTCAAGCTAATATGTTACAATCTCATTACTATTTTCAGCAAAACTTTGCAGGTGGCTGTGACTGGTCACCAAAAGAAGGAAAGATGTCCCAAGAGTCAGAGGAAGTATCACCTAACAATCAGAGTGAAGAATATGATGAACCTGCAGTTGAATCTGATCCTGAGGAAGAATCCAGAGGTATTTATGAAACTTAAAAGCTGACATAAAATTTGGTAAAAAATAGTTACCTGTTGGGTACAGTGGTCTATAAGTACACAGGTTTCATAGTGGGAGTTTTCCCAGCCTTCCCACTCAATTGTTTTCTTAGGTAAGATCCTACCGGTTTCATGGTTAGAATAATCGGAACGAATCGAATAATCGGAATAATAATTAGAATGACCAGAGTCGGTTGGCCGAGCGGACAGCACGCTGGACTTGTGATCCTGTGGTCCTGGGTTCGATTCCAGGCGCCGGTGAGAAACAATGGGCAGAGTTTCTTTCACCCTATACCCCTGTTACCTAGCAGTAAAATAGGTACCTGGGTGTTAGTCAGCTGTCATGGGCTGCTTCCTAGGGGTGGAGGCCTGGTCGAAGATGGGCCGCGGGGATACTAAAAAGCCCCGAAATCATCTCAAGATAACCTCGAGATAACCAGCACAGCAGGTCAATGTCCCATACTGGTGCAGCAGTCAAGGCAGGTCAACGTCCCATACTAATGTGGCAGTCAGGGCAGGTCAATGTCCCATACTGGTGCAGCCACCAGGGCAGGTCAACATCCCATACTAATGCGGCAGTCAGGGTAGGTCAACGTCCCATACTGGTGCAGCAGTCAAGGCAGGTCAACGTCCCATACTAATGCGGCAGTCAGGGCAGCTCAATGTCCCATACTGGTGCAGCCACCAGGGCAGGTCAACATCCCATACTAATGCGGCAGTCAGGGTAGGTCAACGTCCCATACTGGTGCAGCAGTCAAGGCAGGTCAACGTCCCATACTAATGCGGCAGTCAGGGTAGGTCAACGTCCCATACTGGTGCAGCAGTCAGGGTAGGTCAATGTCCCATACTGGTGCAGCAGTCAGGGCAGGTCAAAATCACATCTATATATATTGGCACAGCAGTCAGGGTAGGGCAACATCCCACACTAGCACTGCAGCTAGGGCAGGTCCAAACACAGTGAGAAGCTTTGTATCCAAAAGCATGATACTTGCACACTGCTTTTTCTCATTCTCATATCAGATACTATATAGACAAAACGTCACAGTGTCATGTCATCCTTTACAGACTATAATTAAATCAGCATGAAAATTACCTCTGTGAAAGAGACAAAAGCTATAAGCAGATTTAAATAAAGTCTTCAACCTAACAGCTGAAAATAACATACTGTAATTCTAATAGTGATAAATTCCAGTACTACCATATACTGTACATTACTTCAGTACAGTATTACCATATACAACCAACATCATTTAATTTTCTACATATTTTCTTCCTTCATTTAACTACCACCACCAACTCGACAATCACCAACTTATTCTCTTTTCACCAGCCTGAACTTATACATAGGCCTTTACCTGTCACAACAATCTGCATATCTTACACTCTCTGAGCTCATTAGAGTTATGTATATACCATGCACTCATTATATCCCCAGCACACATTACACAACCCTGTAATCATTGCACCTCTTGTACTCCTAACACCATGTTCATAAAGTGTCCCAGTAGTACTGTCGGGTTTGTTCTCGACGCACAATTGAGAATTCCGGGTTCGAATCCCAGGCAGAACAGAAATGGTTGGGCACATTTACTTTCACGTAATACCTCTGTTCACCTGGCAGTGAGTAGGTATTCAGGAGTTAGTCAGCTTGTTGTGGGGGTTGCATTCTGGGTTGGGTCAGTAATTCAGCCTGGGGGGGGGGGGGTACAACCTCAATGAAAGCCAAACGTGTATGAATACACTCTGGCTTCCTGTCCCCTGACACAATGAACTATGAATTATAACATGAGATAAACTGGCCTGGAGATACCTGTCTCAGTTGCCTTCATGTGATTAAAAACACATACTGTATATATATAAAAGGGGACTGAATTCATATTTTCTTCAGCCGACGCAGATGATGGTGAAACGGAGGATCTTGTCATCCTTGACCCCAATGCAGTGGTGAGTTAAATTTTTTATCACTTGTATATTCACTTACATCCTGTGAACATCCAATTTTAATATGTAAAAGGGTTTAAAAGATACTGTACACTGCACTCTTGAATCTATGCAAGTGCAGTACAGTATTCATTCACCTTCTTGCCTAAGTTTATGATACATGGATTTTTATTAATTATCTATTGGAAATTTTTTATTTGTTCCAAAACCAATATTTTGACTACATAGAAGTAAAATAAAGTAAGCTTTATTCACTGCTTAATATTTTTGTCACATACAGTACTTTAAGTTCAGACAGAAGTCCTTGCTTTTTACTGTTATAGGATGTTTCTTACAGCTCATCATTAGTGCAGTACTGTATATATTTTTTAAAATTAAACAAAGGTTCATTACTAACTGAAATAATACTTTCAATATCATTTCAGGAGGTAGATCTGAATCACCGTCGCATTGCCAAGATAGAAAATCTGGAGTCGCTGACGTGTGTAGAGACGCTTTGTTTGCGATGGAATCTTATAAAAAAAATTGAAAATCTTCATACGCTTACCATGCTCAAAGAGTTGGAACTGTATGATAATCAAATTCACGTTATTGAAAATCTATCTGCACTAGTCAATCTTGAGTATGCTGATATTTTATGTCTTTTGTTATACCAATAGCACATAAGGGTTTTATCCTGTGTACATTTCAGGAGAATAGATTTTTACTGGGTTTGAGATAGAATTAGCAGGCTTATATAGTTATTGTAACTTACATTAAATACTGTACTAATACTGATAGAGATGGTAAGGTTAATGTCACTTCTGTCATTGAGAAGGTTCACTGGTGGACTGGATAACTTTGAAGTAGAGTACTAGTTTTATGCATTAGTCTGATGCTTTTATTGCTGTATAATAATTATATATGGGTAGAATTATCTATACAGTATGTGCATTCACTCCTATATCTCTTTCTTGTACTGTACCGTATAATAGATGAGGGATATATTAAAATAATTTCAGTATTGTAATAAGAAAATGCCGATAAAAGCTGTCACTCAGTATAATAATGAAACTAGTCATTTAGATGCAATCAGAATATAATTAATTGATATAGTGACCAAGAAGTGTTTGGCTGGAATTATTACAACAAAAAATTGGAGAAAAGAAAACTGATAATTATGTAGTAAATTTCTTTATTATATGAAACATTAGAAATGGAGCTTTAGTGTTCTGAATTTTAACTGGAATATTTGGATTTAATGTTTAAAAGTTTCTAAGCACACCTTTATTATTATACAGTATATACTATATTGTATGTTAAATTTAATCTATAAATGAAATGTATTCAAGGTGAGAAATAACATTTTAAAGTACAGTATTTGTAAATTATCAAATTACAGGGTAGCATTCTTCACTTAGTCATATGAAGCACTGGATGCATGTCTTTAACCTTCTTCACTTTCCTTGGTTCCCCACTTCCCTCTAGACTGGTATCTCACCATCCCATGACAGAAAATGGGGGTAATAATGATACAGTGGGGTATTCATCAACATAAAACTAGGAGGAAGAAGGCAAAATTAGTTTGGAAAACAGTGAGTCACACAGCCTGGAATAAACAACCAAGCACACAGTCCAGAAAACAGCTTGGCACACAGGCTGAATGACATCTGGACAGTGTGCCTACAAGATGTCCAAGTACTTGGCCTAGTAAAACAGCTGGACACAATTAGGGAAAAAAAACCCTGCTCAAAAAAATAGCTAGGCTCACAACCTGGGAAAACTGGGCTTATAGTCCGAGAACAGACAAGAACACCAGCCAGAGAGAAGTTGGCTGAGAATCGGGAAAGTGGTGGGCACACAACAAAGGCAAAGATTGGCACACAGCCCAAAAACACCTGGTTCACTTTTTAGGAAGATCAGCATGAATATTCTGGGAACAACTAGGTACTCAGCCTCTTAGCAGTGAGGCCAGCAGCCCTGGAACCCCTCAGGCACACAGCCTAGTGTGCCTAGTGTTACTAGCCCCCCCTGGCTAGTAACAACTGGGCACAGATTCTGGAAACATATGGAACAAAACCACTAAGAGCAGAGCTGCACCGGGGAACAACGTGTGGATGCCTGCACCAAGGATAACACACATGGCCACAGGAGAAAGAATCTGAAAGAACACCATGACAATTGGGCTGTGATGTGGCATACAAGAAAAAATGAAAGCATTGAGTGCAAAGAAAGATAAAACCAACATCTCCCTGATAGTGCAAAGTTCCGACAAGAGCTGAGGACTGCCGGAAGAAACTGCCCCCAAGGGAGAAAAAGTGAGGCTCTTGTGGAAAGTAATGCAAACCAGGAGTCCCAAGCCAGGACCCCAGTCTGAAAGTAGCTAACACACAGATGGAGAGCCCCAGGTCAGTTTGGGAGCAAAAGTTCATACAGCAGCATACTGGAATGGCGGTTGGAAGACAGACAGCAGACAGGGCGGCTGGAAAAAACGCACTGCGAAATAGCACTTGCTGTACTAGACTCCCACCAAGTCAAAAGAGAGCAGGGACAACTTTGTGCACCTGTACAAAGTGGGAAAACCAAGGAAGACCAAAAAGTGCCAGACTTGCAGCTAATCACCAGTGTTCACCAAGGACGGCAGCAAACATTGGCCAACCAGTGCAAACTCGGTACACTCATATCCCATCGGAAATACTTGCACACACAGGGAATGGCATAATCTAAAGGCCCAAGGAAGTCAAAGATTTGTAGAGATTATTCAATAGAGAACAGAAGACTGTATGGGGGGAAATAACCCCCAAATGCCCACACTGACTCACTCACTGTACTGTACAGGTATATGCATATACACCAACTGCATTTGCTTATTTACCCATAAATCAATTATTAATACAGTATTGTTTTTCTGTGGAGAGCCCCTTCAGCTCCCCGGAGCTATACCGGGCTGATGCGTATAAATTAGACCGTGGCAAGAGTCAATTGATGGAGTTCTATGCCTACTGGGAACCACAAGCAAGAACCTGACCCCCCCTCAGAGAGGCATGAGGAGCAATGGGCTGTAGACACCCCCCATATAGTTGGAAGCAGTCTATATCTGCAATCAAACAGGTCAGGCACCCCGAAAGATAGCAATCCCCAAAACAAACTACAGCTGATTAAAAATTGCAAGCCAAAAGCCGAACAAGCTAGCAGAACTCCCCAATCAGGAAACAAGCAAACAAGCATGACGTGACCACAGCTGCCGCATCGCTGTCTGCACAGCTTCCCCCATCCCAGGAGGGGGATGGGGGGACCCCAGACCTCCTGTGTCAGCTACCCAACCCCAGTTCTGAGGTGGTTGTGTTGGGTGGCAGTCGATCGACTCTGGCTTCAATCCTTTTCAATCTTCGTCAATCTACCTCCGTCTGCCTCTCTTTCTCTGTTCTCCTCAGTTTGTAGTGGCTTCTTCGGTTCAATAATGTTTTTCTAAGGCTCTTTTTCTTGTTGGCATTGGCCTCTTGGGGTAGGGTCGGGGAGCTTCATGCTCTCCTCCAGCACAGGGGTTTCTGCTCTTTCGGTCCTGGTGGTCATTTTGTTTGTTTTCATCTGTCTCCTCTTTTCTGGCGAAGAATGAGACTGCTTCTTTCCGGAGGGGTCCTTGGGTTATTGATGCTTAGTTGGTTCATTCAGGGGTGCATCATGTTTTGTGCCTGGTTGCAGCTCTTCGCCATTACTTGGGAGGTCAAACAGGGTCCTGGCCGCGTGATACCTCGTTAAAGTTCTGGGCCCTTCTCAGGCATGTTTAACCTTGGGTCGCAGGTTGCAGCCAGTTGTCTCTGTCTCGACTTTGAGTTGAGGAGCGAGTGGTGACCACCTTTCGGGTAAGTCCCTCTTTTCCTTTATCTTTGGTTAGGTAACTTCGGGGAGCCAAGGGGTTCTCCACAGAAAACCAGCGTTGAATTTAACGAAACACCATTTTCTGGATGAGACCCGGAGGCTCCCCAGCATCCCTCCCTTCCTCCGGTCGGCAGTTTTTTGCATTTTTGATATCCAGCCTCTGAGCTGGGGTTGGGTAGCCAGCGCAGGAGATCTGGGGCCCCTGTTTTTTCCGCCTGGGGAGGGGGAAGCTGCGCAGACAGCGATGCGGTGGCAGTGGTGATGTCATGCTTGTTTGCTTGTTTTCTGATTGGGGAGTTCTGCTTGCTCATTCAGCTGTTAGTTTGTAATTTTTAACCAGCTGTAATTTGTGTTGGGATTTCTACCTTTCTGGGTGCCTGACCTGGTAGATGGCAGATATAGACTGTTTCCAACTACTTTGTGGGTGTCTATAGGCCATTGCTCCTTGTGCCTCTCTGAGGGGGGCCAGGTTCTGGCACGCAGTCCCCAGTAGGCATAGAACTCCATCGATTGACTGTTGCCATGGTCTAATATATACACAATAGCCTGGTATGGCTCCGGGGAGCCTCCGGGTCTCACCCAGAAACTGGCGTTTCATTACATTCAACGCTTTTTTTATTTTTTTTTATTTTTAGGGTTCTTGATGTCTCTTTCAATCGAATCAGAAAAATAGAGAACTTGGAGGGGCTAACCAACCTGAAGAAGCTGTTCTTATGTGCTAACAAGATATCACGGATTGAAAATGTCAATCATTTAAGAAATCTGGAATTACTTGAACTTGGGGACAACAAAATAAGGGTGAGAAATCTGATAAATGTACAGTATTTGAAATGCCTAAAATATTGATGCAATAGTGTAGCTATTTATGCTGATTATGAACTCATTCCCACACATTGTTTCTGTGGAAGTGACAGTTGAGTCATGAGTAACTATCAAGCCAATGTGTAATCAGTTAACATATAAAACATAATAATAACAAATCTGCAGAAGGCCTATTGGCCCATTTGAGGCAGCTCTTATTTAATACAACTTGTGCTTGAACTCATAAACTTATGCTTGGTAACAACAGATGTTAATTGGTAACTTGTTCAACAGCTCTGGAACCCTAAAACTGGTGTTTATTTTGTTATTATTACTTACTGCATTATATATAACATGACATGAAGAGATGGATTGCCTCCAGATACCTTAGTGGTGCTCCAGGGATTAAGTAAACTGCTCTTCAAATGTAGCTTGATAAATTCCTTGATAAATTCCTTGATAATAAAATTGGAATATTAAATTTTTTGCATATATATATATATATATATATATATATATATATATATATATATATATATATATATATATGTATATGTATATGTATATGTATGTATGTGTGTGTGTGTGAGTGTAATTACCTAAGTGTAGTTACAGGATGAGAGCTACGCTCGTGGTGTCCCGTCTTCCCAGCACTCTTTGTCATATAATGCTTTGAAACTACTGACGGTCTTGGCCTCCACCACCTTCTCACCTAACTTGTTCCAACCGTCTACCACTCTGTTTGCGAAAGTGAATTTTCTTATATTTCTTCGACATCTTTGTTTAGCTAGTTTAAATCTATGACCTCTTGTTCTTGAAGTTCCAGGTCTCAGGAAATCTTCCCTATCGATTTTATCAATTCCTGTTACTATTTTGTACGTAGTGATCATATCACCTCTTTTTCTTCTGTCTTCTAGTTTTGGCATATTTAATGCCTCTAACCTCTCCTCATAGCTCTTGCCCTTCAGTTCTGGGAGCCACTTAGTAGCATGTCTTTGCACCTTTTGTGTGTGTGTGTGTGTGTGTGTGTGTGTGTGTGTACTCACCTATTTGTGCCTGTAGGATCGAGTGTTGGCTCTTGGATCCTACTTTCTAGCCTTTTGGTTGTTTAAAGTAATGACTCTGATCCTTCTGCTCAATCATACTTAATTTTAAAGCTGTGAATAGTGGCTTGCCTCCACAATGTACTCCTTTAATTCATTCCATTTACCCACTACTCTCACCCTAAAACAAAACTTTTTAACATATTTACGACAACTGAGATTCTAGCTTCCACCCATGTTCCCTTGTTTTGCCGGTATTCTGTGTGAACATTTCATCTATTTCCACTGTCACTCCAAAGTATTTTGTATGCTGCTATCATATCTACCCGCTCCTTCCTTTTTTCTAATGTCAGGTTCAGTACCTTCAGTCGCTCTTCATATCCCATCCCATGCAACTCCGGGACTAGCCTCGTCACAAATTTCTGAATCTTTTCCAGTTTCCCAATGTGTTTCTTTAGGTGGGGGCTCCATGATGGGACTGCATACTCTAAGACTGATCTCACATAGGTGGCCACTTAAAAGAGGATTGTTGCATTCCACTCGGTGCTCTTTCTGAGCAAGGGCTCCTTAATTGTTCCTCTAAGCCTTCTTCCCATGCTGCTTATTAGACTACCTCTAAAACAATGAGAGAGGAACTGTTCAGAGAAAGCAACATACCATAGAGATAGGCTAAAACAATGGGAAGCAAGATGACAGAATTGTCTTGAAAATATGCCATGTAATTTAATATATTTTTTGTTATTGAGGGATTAATACAGTAGAAATAAATTATACACTAACCAACAGGTCATTGAAAACCTAGATGGAATGACAAATTTAAATAGCATCTTCTTGGGCAAGAACAAAATTATGAAGTTACAAAATCTGGACTCGCTTATCAACCTTGAGATACTGGGTGTACAGGTGAGTGATATGAAATTTGGTAAACAAAATTTAAGGGGCATGTAAGTTTATCGTGGGTGATCATATATAAAGCTAGTATAAGGGGTACTGGTTACTTTTTTTGGCTCATTCTACTAATTATAACAGATAAGTGACATAATATATTGATAATATGTACCTTGTTGTGGGGAACTCGTCCTTCTCAGTACAATTAAAATGATTATATAAAATAACTCAGCTCCTTGATCTTTTGATCTTTTTGATTAAGGTCACAGGAAAACACATGAAAATGATAAAATCAACTTAATTTTTCCATCAGGTTGACACATGTGACAACCACACACAAAGCATATATCAATTATTAAACTGGATCACACACTGTTACTGTCATATCTATCTAGATTAATTTTACCAAATAGCCTAAAAACACCACCCCTTGGAATAATTTACACTGTTATGAGTATCAATGAACAGACCAAAAATATCATCACAACCATCTCGACCACGTGTGTCACAGTTCCACATTCGAGCTGCTCACCTACTCCTTATGACCACTTAGGGCATGAGTCTAGATTTCTATATTTAACACTTAATAAAAAAAATAAAATATGCACTGTTCTTTTTCAGTTTATTCTAACACTTGAGTAATGTTTATATATTTCAAAGATTCCTACTCACAGAAATACAAGCTGTACTTGTGCAGACAAGCTTTTCTCCTGGGAAACTCCAAAAGTCTTTTCAAGCCTAGAATATAATGAGAGAGTCCTATTGGCATTTTTTCAAACATGACACATTTTTGGTGAAGGATTCGCCTGTGTTCATATAATTTAAGGTCTAAATAGGCCCATTCCTTACACTAGATGGGAGTGAGTGGGAAGTGTTTTATTAGTAGTGCAATTATTACCTGCTACATAGTTGTAAGTAGGATATTAGGTGCTAACATTATTAATTATATATTATTTTTAAAGTACTAATCTGAAAAATATTGTTTTCAGAGTAACCGAATAACCAAGATTGAAGGTCTTGGTAGACTCGTCAATTTGGAGCAGCTTTACTGTTCTCATAATGGCATAGAGGTTCTGGAAGGTCTTGACAATAATGTAAAGCTTCAAACCTTGGACATGGCTGTTAACAGAATTAAAAAGATTGGAAACATTAATCATCTTACCGAGCTAGAAGAATTCTGGGTACAGTATGTCTTCTTGTTTGCATGTATTCTTAATTTTCAACATTTTTCCATTCTCATTTGCACCATGTGCAAATGACACTGCACATTGGTGCACAAATGTGCACCAATGTGACACAAATGTTATGTCCATCATACACTCACTAAAAACCAAAGCTGGGAACATCAGTGAAATCCCATCCATTGTATACAAGAGTGCCTCCCATGCCCTTGCGCCACCCATAGCTCTGCTGTTCAACAAATCCCTTGAGTGTCATACCTTCCCAGATATCCTTAAAAAAGCAAGAGTAACGCCAGTTCATAAAGGAGGTAATCCGGCAGACATGAACAATTATAGACCAATATCAAACATACCCATCTTGAGGTTATCTCGAGATGATTTCGGGGTTTTTTAGTGTCCCCGCGGCCCAGTCCTCGACCAGGCCTCCCCCCCCAGGAAGCAGCCCGTGACAGCTGACTAACACCCAGGTACCTATTTTACTGCTAGGTAACAGGGGCATAGGGTGAAAGAAACTCTGCCCATTGTTTCTCGACGGCGCCTGGGATCAAACCCAGGACCACAGGATCACAAGTCCAGCGTGCTGTTCGCTCGGCCGACCGGCTCCCATACTATCAAAAATATTTGAAAAAAATATCTACAAACAGCTCTACTCCTACCTCGTAAAATTCGACATACTTAGCCCCTGTCAGTTTGGCTTCCGCTCCCAAAAGAGTACCAACGATGCAATTATTAGTCTCCTTGATATAATTTACTCAGCCCTTGACAAAACTGAGTTTCCGATTGGACTCTTCATTGACCTGAGAAAGGCCTTTGATACAGTTAATCACAACTACCTCTTATGTAAACTCCTTCATTATGGAATCCGAGGCCATGCACTGGACTATATCCAATCCTATCTTAGTGATAGACACCAATATGTAGCCATCAATGATATAACCTCTCCCACTCTACCAATAACCGTTGGAGTGCCACAGGGCAGTATCTTGGGACACCACCTATTTCTTATATACATCAATGATCTGCCTAATGTCTCTAACATTCTGAAACCTATATTGTTTGCTGATGATACTACCCTCATCTACTCTAACCCCAACCCACATACACTAAATAATGTTGTTAATAATGAACTAAAAAAAGTCCACTTATGGATGTTAACCAACAAAATAACACTTAACATAGAAAAGACCTACTACATCTTATTTGGAAGCAAATCTATAAATGCAATTTAGCTTCAGATAGACAATGTAAACATTAGTAATAAAAATGATGGAAAGTTTTTTGGCCTATTCCTAGACAAGAGACTCAACTTCAGCACCCACATACAACACATAACTAAGAAAGTCTCTAAAACAGTTGGTATACTCTCCAAAATCAGATATTATGTACCTAACTCTGCTCTCATCTCTCTATATTATGCACTAATCTATCCCTATCTTAATTATGGTATCTGTGCATGGGGTTCAACCACTGCAAACCACCTCAAGTCCATTATCACCCAGCAAAAATCTGCTATCAGAATAATAACAAATTCTGCTTTCAGACAACACTCAGACCCCTTGTTTAGCTCCCTAAACTTGCTAAACATAATCTCACTCCACAAATTCTCTTGTATCAACTACATTTACAAAACCCTGTTCTTAAATGCAAATCCTGCTCTGAAACTCTCCCTGGACAGATGTAATAGGACCCATTATCACCACACCAGAAATAAATATCTCTTTGATATCCCCAGAGTCAAACTTAATCTGTGTAAACACTCTATGCAAATAAAGGGACCTAGTCTATGGAACTCACTCCCTAATGAATTGAAAAGCTGTCCAACTTTTGAGTCATTCAAAAACAAAACTAAAAAGTACCTAATTTCATCTTTCTAGTTTTTTACCTTGTTGCTTTAAAATTGCACTGTATCTGTTGCTACCCAATCTTCCAATCTTTATGTACCCAATTCAAACATCTTTACCATTGTGATCATTGCTGTCTTTTATATGTGCTATCAATCTGCTGTATGGTGCCTATTAATCTTGTTTAAATTACCAATCAAGCTGTCAATGTAATCAATCAGAGCTTTAATATACCAATGTGCTTTAATATACTTACTAATCTCTCTCATCTCATTTTTTTCTTGCAATGTATTTGTTATCATTTTATTAATTCTGCTGGAATTTACCTACTTAAAATTATCTGTTAGATTAAGGACCTGCCCGAAACGCTGCACGTACAAGTGGCTTTACAAGATTGTAAATACTATGCTATGTATTCTCACAAACCCAATGTACCTTCATGTATATAAATAAATAAATAAATAAATAAATAAATAAATAAATGTGAAACATGTGCATCATACCCCATAAGTATGTACAGTTATATCAGCCAGTAATGGCAAAAATAGCCATATAAACCTATACATATTATTATATACAGTACTGTACAATGTATAAAAGAGGAATGTGATAAAGGTAAATTTTTAGATTGGGATGTTAACTCAAGCTCAAATCTATAATGGCAATTACTTTATATTATTTCCAACTTTTAGTACAGTTCACCAAATCCAAAGTACCAAATCTAGACCTCTATAACAAATCCCTCTAAACAATGAACTTATTTTGCCCACTGAATCTTCCTTCAGGAATCTGGATTTCTCAACATAAAATCTGGATTCTCAAGAGGGATTTGGTGAAATATGAAGAATTATTAACATGCTTAACTTGGATGATAACTGACATGCTTAATATGAACAATAACTAACATGAACAAATCCACAAGGGCCGTGATGAGGGTTTGAACCTACGTCCGGGATGATCCCAGACGCACCTTAGTCAATTGCGCCACAACATGGTAAAAGACTTGCAACCGGGAGTATTACTGCCCTCACACGGATCCCGCAGCCTCTCTGAGACAAACCGGGGCTTTACACAATTCCCCCATGCACCTGGGCTGTCAACCAGATGTTCTACCTCTTCCCCCTTACTTCAATACATACACAAAGCACAATAGCGTGATACATTACATGAACAAATCCACTTGTGAAGCTGTGAAGTTTCACTTTACTGTACATTTTGAGGAAAAGTTGTTCCACTTTTAGAATATTCATGTGACTAATGCTGACTCTTCTTTCATTTTAGTTTAATGGTAACCAGATCAGCGAATGGAATGACTTGAAGCAGCTAGAAAATGCCAAAGGTTTACAGACAGTTTATCTAGAGGGAAATCCTTTACAACGTGACCCTAATTACCGTCGCAAGATCAAACTGGCCCTCCCATCACTTACACAAATTGATGCTACTCTTTGTCGGTAAGCTGGAGAAAAATAACCTTAGTAAAAATATGTTTTTGAGTTATGCCTTTCTGTTACTTGCTTAACCTTTTGGCAGCAATATTTGACATTTGTTGCCTGAAAATATATGCTCCTTGAATGTGATGTTTGACATTTTTCAAGGTGCCTAGAAATATTTTCCAAACAACAGGATGTTTGGCAAGGTCGTCATGCTTTCAAAAAATACTGTAAGAAGCAGATAAATGCAAATAAATATGCACCCACACCCAACAATTAACATAAAAAATTAAAAAAATATTTTCATATTGTACATAAATGTAGAAGAATAAGAAATCTGCAAGGGAAAGTGCTCTAACCATAGTTTGGCTATATTGGAGTCATTAATGTACTCGCCTTATTGGCCTTGTGAGATTCAGTTTTAACTTTTTGGTGATGCCTCTCAACCTTCTGTTGACTGGTATATACAGGTTCTCAAGCCTATTGGACTGTCTTATCTATATTTGAAAATATGTATATAGTCTGCCTCCACTACTACACAACTCAGACACTGTATCTCTGTGACTCATTTGGGCACTTGTGTTTCATTGTTTCCACTTGTGTTTCATTCTTCATATACCAGCTATTCCAAATATTCTACCCTTGTCTGCTTTATCAATTACCCCTAAGAATTTGGTATGTGGTAATCATGACAAGTGCAATGGTTGGTAATGGTCATGCATTAATGGTAATGTCTGTACATGGGTCCTTTCAATTGTTATTTGACTGTTCACTGTGCTTAGTAATGGTATAGATTGATATGCATTTATTATCTGACTCCTAATTTTGTGCTCACAATACTGTAGTGTGTTATACTCTACAGTATCTGTGTGAACCATAGTTGTATTTGTTTATCACTATATCTTTGATACTATGTTTCCTTAAGGAACTTCTCTTGCTGTTAATGACTGCATCATTCATAATCATCCTAAGGCATTTCAGCTACCTTCATATACTGAACTTCAAAGGTTGCTGAAAATTTCAATATTGTTATAATATTGTTCAGAAGAAAATATGTTTTGATTTACTGTATAGTACTATATTGTAGTTGGATTTATTATCATTTTACTGATAAATAAATATTTATTTTACAGATAAATTCTGAAGCTGGAGTACTGACATTCGAAGCTCTTCCTTTAGTCTCAAAAACTGCCAAATTTTTCATGATCTTTACTGTCTTTAAGTGTTAGTCATACGTTGCACTTGTGTCGACACAACTGTGGTCTCTGCTGTCGTGTTTTATAGACAACATGTTCACCCAGTTTTGTAGTATTTGTCAGTGATAATGTTGATAAAGCTTCACTATAAACTTTCACCCCACTTTTGTAGTCTTTGTCAGTGAAGCTGTTGATTCAGCCTCTCACAAACCTTAAAAAATTAATAAGAAAATAAATTTTTCACAAATTTTTGTAGTATTTGTCAGTGACGTTGATACAGCTTTTTACAATTCTGTGTTTTGGTGAAGAAAGCATGTGACACTTTTCTGAATATAGTTAACTTTGCAATTGTCTGAGAATATATTGCCATATTGATTGTTATTATGCAATAATGAACGTCATTGTTAATTTTTTATAATAAGCCAGTCAGGCAGTTATGTGAATAAAATCTTTATACAGTATATGTTTGGGATATGACTCGAGCAAGTATTGTTTTGTTACTTCAATTGCACATACAGTACTGTATATGTAAATATTATTACAAAGGTTATTTATCATATGTTATCTTTCTTTAATGCATTTATACATAGCATCAGTTTGAAGAAATGGATCTCAGACAAGCTCTAATGGCTTTAAGTTTTGAAGATCAGTTTATTCTATTGATTCTGATAAATATGATATAAGTATTGATTTTATTGTACGGTGTATGAAAATACTTAAGAACACATAACTTGACTGACTTAATCAGTCATGCATAAAGGATGCTATTTTTTCATAATAGTAAATTGTATGGTTAAATTCCTAATCAACAAAATTCTGGATAGGAAATTGAATATATATAACAGACCCTTAATCCTGCAGCTATAGTACAGTAAGAAGCATTTTGTACAATGGATATTGATGAAAGAGGCATTCTCTGTGCATAGCACTAGAACATTAAGAAAATACACACTAATTTATTGAATAATGACAATTTTGTTTATCCTGTTTTACATGATTATTTACAGAATAACCACAGTGAAAAATGAAAGGTTAACGGCTTAGTGCTTTCGACTCGTTCGATTCAACATAAGAGTGCAATATACTGAATATATAAAATATAAATGTCTTACCTAATACCCAGAACTGCACTACTTGGCCTAGTATGCAAGACCTAATTTGCCTAACAAGCAGAGTGATTTTTGTTATTTTCAAATATTTCTCTCCTAATTGGTTTATTCTAATTAAAATCATTATACTGTACTGTATCTGTATTAAGAGCATGAGTTACTGACTTTATTTTATTGTATTAGATTAAGTTATGATAGGTTAGATAGGTTAGGTTAGGTTTAATTAAATTTCTGTGCTAGCTTTAACTCAAATTAAACAAAATTCAAATAATTTATAATGTAATGGAATGTAATCATTTCATAAAAAGAAATTGAAAAATTAAATATTTCAGGAAAATTCAGCTTGTTAGACAACTTGGCCTATTTTTATATATATATATATATAATATATATATATATATATATATATATATATATATATATATATATATATATATATATATATATATATATATATATATATATATATATAAAAAATATTAATTAGTATATTTTGGTAGCAGTCTTTCCTGTAGACATATATTATTAAATATGACTGAAAAAGTAAGATTAATAATTCTAACACGAATTTTCTCAATGTTTCTTACATTTCTTTTCTGTGAAAAGAAATGTAAGAAACATTGAGAAAATTCGTGTTAGAATTATTAATCTTACTTTTTCGGATATATTTAATTATATATATATATATATATATATATATATATATATATATATATATATATTTATTTATTTATTTATTTATTTATTTATTTATTTTGGTAGCAGTCTTTTTTGTAAACATTTGTTGTTAAATATGACCGAAAAGGTAAGATTAATAATTGGGAAGTCTTGAAGTGGGAACTTAAAGACTCCGAGCTGTATCACAGTCCCCTTGGTGCAGTGGCAAGACAATTGTCCCGTGCTTTGTGAGCGATTTGGTCTGGTTTCTTATCCTGGCCGGGGAAGATTGGCTAGATGCCAGTTCTTAATTGTACGCCTCTGTTCACCCAGCAGTAAATATGGGTACTTGCTTGTTAAACGATTTGGCATGTCGTATTCCAGGGAAAATTAAAATCAAGGATCTGCCCGAAATGCTATGCATGCTAGTGGCTTTATATATATTTATACTGGAAACGGTTAGCCACGTGCTTTACAAATGCCTGTTATCCAACTGGGGTTGGTTCGGATAAAAAAGTTCAGATAACTGGTGGGGCAGGTAGTGTGAATAAAAATATGCAATAAAGATGGAACTAGTTTGCCCAGTGACCATACACAGTGCCACTTGAGCAATGTTCATACACAAATGGATGGCTCAGAAGCTTTAAACTCTGCAACTCCATTAGGTACATTAGAGTACATGATGAAAAGCAGTATGCTGAAATTACCTCATCACCATTACTCTCCACTTCAGTCAACCCAATACTGTGATCATCCACCACCACCACCTTTTCTATCTAAATACATGCTCCATGAACTATAATCTTCAAGTTAACAAGTGGATCAGAACTTCTCATACGTATTGGTAAGTACAAACAAAACACTGTCCAATTTCTGCAACAATATTGTAAATTTGTTCTCTCCCTAACTTTTCAGGATGATGAACCACTTATCCAAACACAACATGTTATTCATTCAGTCTAGATCAGGACAAAGTCTAGGATGGACATAGGCCTGGCAGGGTCAACAGGAATTCACCAGGGAACAGTGTGCCAGGGGTCACATTCTGACCCCCACAGTGATTTTTGCCGTTGCCCACCAGATACACTTACCAAAATACTTGGAAAAATTCAAAACAGATATCTTTCCTTTAGAAATATACACCATTATTCACTGGTCTCAGGAAAATTAACAGAAATGTCCTGCTACTCAAACTAAGGCCATACTCCCATAAAATGTATAACATTCTGCCCTCTTCTTCCCCTTCCATAAAAAACAGGCCAACACACAGATTTAAAAGGGGGGAACTATTATATTCTCTAAGCCTCATTTAATAATACACAATAGATATACAGACACTTGCTCTTATTGTGTTATTAGTAATATTGTAGATAGAAGGTAATGGGGGGGGGAGGTATGAAGTGGGGGAAGAGAGAGAAGAGGGAGGATAAGAGACCCATACATTTTATGAGAGAAGGGGGGAGGGGGCAGGACCAAGGAAATGGGAAGGGGGGGGAGAGAAGACCAAGGGGATGGGGTCATGGGTGATAGGGGAGGAGTGGCAGACTATCCTGGGCACCACCGAGTACCCCTATAGTATACTATAAGAAAATGTTTGTCCAAAGCTGGAGGCCAGATAGGGCCAGCCTCACTCAAATTTGTAGAGGGTATGGGACGGACATAGATGGGTTAGGGGTAGGCCAACCAATCTTTAACTAAAGTAGTTAAAAGCTTTAAGAAATATAGCCTTAATCCAATACCCTGAAGCAATTTTCATGAAGTCTGAAATGGAAACTGAATGAAATTGAGCATGTGTTGTCTGTAGTGTGTTGAAGTTACTCCCTTTGTTTACTCATGCATTTTCATTATTTACTTTATATAAATGGAAATGTCCATCTGTTTGAGGTTGAAGGGTAGAGGGGGGGGGGGTGGAGGGTAGAGAGATTGGGGGGGGGGGGAATGAGGAGAGGAAGGAAAGAGGGAAGTGAAGAGGTGTGATGTGCACCAATCAGGTCTATTGCTTGCATATATAATCAATGACATCTTCTCTTCCTCGGTCACTTGTTTCTTGTTATAAACCAGACTTAGTTTATTATGTCTTGTTTCAAGTAGTTTTTATTTTTTCAATATTAAATTTTTATCCATATTTGATTTGTATATTGTGTTTTGCTTAGAATTGGAGTAAAGTGGTCTTTTCAAAATTAATACGTTATCTTGAGGTTATCTTGAGATGATTTCGAGGCTTAGCGTGCAATATACATATGACCGGGGCCCGGTCAAGGACCGGGCCCCGCGGCCCGGTCCTTGACCAGGCCTCCTTTTTTTGTTACACACCCCCAGGAAGCAGCCCGTAGCAGCTGTTTAACTCCCAGGTACCTATTTACTGCTAGGTAACAGGGGCATCAGGGTGAAATAATTTTTTTGCCCATTTATCTCCGTCTCCACCGAGGATCGAACCCGGAACCTCAGGACTACGAATCCGAAACGCTGTCCTCTCAGCCGGGCAGGCTTTAGTCACTCCCAATCCCTCCCTTTTTTGTCCGAGATTTTTTTTTTTTTTTTTTTTTGCATGTTGGATGATTGGTTATAGCATTAAGCACAAGATGCCAGCTTCTCAGGCCCTAGCACTTAGTCTCATTAGTTTTGTGTTGGATGCAATCATTTTCAGAGGAATTACAATTTTAGTGCACCTTGGGTTTTCAGTTATCTCTTGGAAAGGGGTTTTAGAGAGTGAGTGTATAATGTTTCTTTAGTATTATAGCAAGTCAGTCTAATGAGAAAGATTCTCCATTGTCTCCTTGCCCCAAATACCTGGCAAGACCATTTCAAAAGTCTGGCCACAGTGGTATGTAAAGTCCACAGAGCCCTGTGGTAAATGTTGTTGTGGGTTAACTTTATACCTGTACTATATAGGCTGTGGCTATGGAAACGACCAAGGTACTGACTCGGAAAAAGAAAGTTACATTCACTTAATGCTCCGCCTTTAAGTGACATTTTGAAGTGATAAAAATATAACATTTTAATGATCATTTTTATTTTAAAAAATTTGATTAAAAAATAAATTCTTTCATTAACAGTTTCATTAAGAAACATTTACCAGTAATGCATCAATACATTTAGTAATTATTAAACAACCTCCCAGAGGCTATATGTTTTCTTTTTACAAAGAATATCTATAAGTACCATTACGTTATTCTGAAGAACCTGTCAATTCACATGTTAAAATATTTGACCATTAACATTAAATTATATGTAATAATGTGGAATGTATGAACAGAATAAATAATTATGCTTGAGCTAATGTCCTTAGTTTAGCTTGTGCTTAGATTACACATTGTTTAAAATAATTCTGGGAGCTTCAGCCCTATCTGTCTCTTTAACAGTTTCTTCCATAACATACAAAATTATTATATTTAAAATTTAAAAATATGAGCACCATACATCAAAATCAATACAGTAACGTGAACATGCATACAAATCGAATCATCAAAATAAAATACATTCACACTTAACATAATTTTGTTCAATTTAATTAAATTAACAAATAAAAAAGATTTCATTACCAGACGAAAACACAATAAATGTCTAGCTTTTCTGGGGGGAGCCCCATTGGCTCCCCGGAGCTTATCCAGGCTGATATGTTAATGTCAGACTTTGGCATCAGTCATATGTATGGAGTTCTGTGGGCCTACCGGGAACCACGAGCCAGAACCTGACCCCCTTAGAGAGGCATGGGGAGCAATGGCCTATGGAAACCCCCATGTGGTTGGAAGCATTCTGTCTGCTATCGGCCGGGTCAGGCACCCAGAAAGGTAAGTGTCCCAAAATAACCCCCTATTCTGGCGAAAATTGCTACCAAAAGCCGAACAAGTGGATAGAACTCTCCAAAAAGAAACAAACAACAAGCATGATGTCACACGTCGCCGCGCCGCTGTCTGCGCAGGTCCCCCCTCCCCGGGAGGGGGAAGGGGAAGCCCCAGAGCCTCGTGCCGGCTATCCACCCTTCAGTTCTAAGGCTGATGCTAGAAGCAGAGGTCGTGTGCTCTGGCTCCAGTGATTTTCAGCACTGTGCTTAGAGTGTGGTGGCTGTCTTCCAGGGGTGCAAGAGCCAGGAGTTATTCTACAGCACTCGGGCTGCTTGCGCCTAGGGTTCCCTTCCCTAAGTGCCCTGTAAGTACTGCCCTTGGGGCTTGGGGTTACCTTCCACAAGTTCTTTGGGTCCTGCCTCTGCTGGGCTGTTTCACTGCTCGTTTTTTTGGCAGCCCTTTGGGTGCTTGGGTGTTTTGTCTCCCTTGTTTATCTAAGGGTAAGAGGCAGTTTGCACTGGTACAAGGCACAGGGTGCTGCACAGCTTGTTTTCACCATTCATAGTGGCCGGTTCTGTTCCTTTGGGTATGTTGTCCTCTTGCGGGGTTTTGTTTCTCTTTCTGTTTGTGCCTTGTGGGGGTTCTGCCTTGCTTGCCCCGTGGTATTTGACCTAATACGGTTTTCTTCTGGTGGTGCTCCCTGCTAGGTTCCCGTGAGTGTTCATGTCCCAGGGGTTCAGTTTTTAGAAGGTTGTTTGGTAGACTTGAGCTCCGGTTAGCAGTACCCTGCCTGGGTTTCCCTGAGCGTGAATTCTGTCTCAGGACCCTGGGAATCCCCATGGGGGCACGTGGGTCCGATGGATGTGACCCCTGAGTCCCCCCTTTCCCCCTTTGCTTTGTGCGAGTTCGAGGGTTGCTGTGTCCCCTTGTCTCAGAGTGACTCTCTTTGTTTTTGCCTCCGTCTGCTGCCTGTGGGGTTGGTGGCACCTTTGACCCAGAGTCCTGCGAGTTTCGTTGCTTGCTTGTTTGTGACTCGCTTACCCGGTCTTATGCTGACTATGTGGGTGCAGGCAGCACGGGCATTGCCCGTTGAGTTCAGGTGATGGCAACGCGCTAGGTTGTTTGCTCCCCGGAAGCCCCAAGGCTGCCCCGTTTTTGGTTGTTGTGACGGGGCTTGGGGGTGTTGGTTGCTTTGGTTTTGTTCCTTCCTCACCCCCCTTGTCTTTCCCTTGTTGTGGTTTAGTTTGGCCCCCCCCCCCCACCCTTCTTCCCTGCATCCGGATCCTTTCCGTCTGTGGGTTCGGGATCGGGGTGGGGATTTGATGGTCTTGAGACTCGGGCAGTCTCGGGGGTTTCCCCTTCCAGTGTAGCGACAGAGGCTTACGAGCCTGTTCCTCCAGCCGGGTTGTATGAGTCTGCCAGTGGGCTCCCTTCCTTAGTAAGTTTCCGGCTGCCCGGCCTTTTCTTTTGAGGCTGGGGCTTTCGGGGGACGACTCGGTCCTGGGGCCTGCCATGGAGGTTCCTGGGGTTGGGGAAGGGCTGACTTGGGAGACCTCGGGCCCCATTGGACCCCGCTGGGGTTTTCTACCCTCAATGCGGGTCTTGCGGTTTTGGGGAGTGGGGTTTTTCCTTTTCCCCTCTGCGTACAATTTGTTGGGCGTCGGCCCCTCCCCAGGCTCGGATGCTTGTCCCTTTGGGTCCATTCGGTTCCGTCCTATCGGTGGGTAGTTTTCTCCGTTTCTATACCCCCTTTTCTCTGGAACAGGACTTCTCCGTCATGGAGAGGTCATGTTCCCCTGTTATTGGGGTTTCTTCATGACTTTTGGTCTCAGATGAGACTGTGCCTTTCTGAGCCTACGTGATATTGTTTGCTTCTGTGAGGTCTCAGGGGTTCGGGAAGGTCTTTATTTCTTCCCGCATTATTGGAACATGTCGTCTTCCGGTAAGGCTTACCTCCGGTCCTTTTTGGACTCATTGGTCCTCTTCTGTGCTTCTTGTTTTTTTATACTGCCTCGTTCTTTTGGCACTATATCTTCTCTCCGTGTTCTGTCTAGGCACTGCTAATATTTTGCGATACTCCTTGTTGGCGCCCTCCCCACTGGGTGGGGTTGTGTGGTTCGGACCTCATGCGTCGTGGGAGTTTGTTTTGTTGTGGACGGTGTACACAAGTGCTGGTGTTCCGCATCCTTGTTTTCTCAGGGGCTTCGCCTCTCTCGCTTCTCTCGTCTCTCCAGTCCGCGCCCCATAGATGCTGGGGGTGTTCTGAGTTGCCGTTATGGGGAGGACGCTGGGTTTTCCCTGCATATTGGTGTGGGGTGCCTCCTTCGTCTCTACCCTACTATTCTCCTGCGGGTGCGGCTCTGGCCTTCTTCCTCTGGCGGTGCTCTGGGACTCCTCTCAGCTACACTGTGTCATGCCACGTTCGTGTCTACATTCTGCAAGCGAGTTTATGCAGTCTGGCTTCTCTTTCGACCAGGCCCTGGTTCGTGGCTATGAATTTACAACCATAAGACGAAGGTGACTACAGAGGGCCTATTGGCCCATATGAGGCAGTTCTTATTTATACCCATCTGGTCCCACTCATATACATGTTCGTCACATGCTTCGAGTCAATCACGGGGGCCCCACCTTCGCCATGTTACGAGGTACATTGGTAGAGGTACATGGGTAAGGATGTTCTGTGGTGACATTTTGCTGTGGCTTGATACTGGGTTTCCGTGTTGGGGTTTGGTTGTGGCGTTTTGTTTGGCCCTGGCGTGCTTCTTCCTGGGGCCTTCCTTGTTCGTCTGTGTTGTTTGTTACACGGTGGGTCACGGCCATGTTTTTCGTGGTCTTATCTGGGTCACTCTTTCCTTGCCCGTCTTGCAGTACCTGGCTTAGCCCTTCCATATACATTGGATTCTCTGTGCTCACCTAGTTGTCCTTACCTAGCTGTGCTTGCAGGGATTGAGCTTTGGCTCTTTGGTCCCGCTTCTCAATATTTGTTCGTCTGACAAAGACATTGCCTTTTCTGGGTGAACCCGGAGGCTCTCCGGCATCCCTCCCTCCCTCCGGTCGGCGACGTGACGTACAGTGAACTAGAGAGACAGCACACCACCACAGTAATGATGGTGGTGGTACAGTTAAAATGGGGCTGACACGAGCATGACGTCACAGCGACGTGTGACGTCATGCTCGTTTGCTCGTTTCTTTTTGAGGAGTTCTATCCACTTATTCGGCTTTTGGTAGCAATCTTCACCAGAATAGGGGGTTTATTTTTGGACGCTTACCTTTCTGGGTGCCTGACCTGGTCCATGGCAGACATAGAATGCTTTCAACCACACGGGAGCGGGGTTTCTATAGGCCATTGCTCCCCATGCCTCTCTGAGGGGGGCCAGGTTCTGGCTCGTGGTCCCCGGTAGGCCCACAGAACTCCATACACATGACTGATGCCAAAGTTTGACATTAGCATATCAGCCTAGATAAGCTCCCGGGAGTCTCTGGGTCTCACCCAGAAAATGGTGTTTCATTACATTCAATGCTGTTTTTTTTTAGGGCATTCTTATATGGTATATGCAAGTTTTATAAATAATAAATTTATTTTGATGTCAAAATTAATAGACATTTTTGCTCAAAATTAGTCTAGAGTACAATTTTTCTATAATAAACATGCCCTTAGTTTTTTAGTTTTGGATTTAAATATCATATGCCACATGCTTCAAGTATAGCTTCTAAAAATATCCAGTGGGCCAACAAATTCTAAGCCAGAAAGTTTTGACACTGCTTAGCCAGCATTTTGCTCTTCATTCTGAAAATAAAGTGACAAAATATATGAAAAATATATTTCACATTATCAATCAGTAAATATTATACTAAAATTTTTCATCATATGCTTGGATAATTCGACTTTTTTTTATATTAATTTTAAATTTGTAGTAATACTCTTTTTTTATGTAATCAAATTATCAAGAAAAGTGATAGTGAAGAGCCACATCAATGAAATTTATATGTTCATAAAAAAGGATGTCTGTTAGTGTTTTGAGGTCAAATGCTTGGGGCTAGCCTCACCCAACTTTCCAAGATGACTAAGGAAGGTATGGGAGTGGCCAGTAGGCATCAGCCCCATTGCCACACCTTAAGAAATATCAGCATCTGTAGTGACCCCCTGCAATTTTGATTAAGGCTGAAATAAAATTAGTGGTTCTTTCCTTAGAATTTTGATGCTTGCTCCCAATTTCAATATTGCATTTTCTGAGTGAGAGAGGAAGATGAGGGGAGAAAGGTGGAGAGGAAGAAGAAGGTAGAAGAGAAATGTTGGGATGTTAGAAGAGAAATGTGGAGATTAGGAGAGAGGGGAAGATGTTGGAGAGAAAAGTAGAGAGAGGATGAATGGGGAGTGGGAGGAGGGACAAAGATCTGGGCACAGCTAGGTATCCCCTCTAGTATCAATATACAGTATATCTATATTTATAAAAGAGAATGTCTTGATGTTTGGGGTTAGCCCTCACCCAACTTTCCAAGATGACACATGGGGGGGGTATGGGAGTATCACAGGCTAGTCTGGATAATTCCCAGTGCCACCCTTTAGGAAATATTGGCATGTATAGCCTACTCGACTAAGCCATAAATGACAAAACACTGCTGCAATCTGAGATCAAGCTCAGTAAAATCATCAGGACAAATGGGGGAACCTTTGACAAGCTGCCAGCTTCCTGTCCTCATTAGGTCAAGGAGATAAAGCTTGGGATCCATCCTTATCTTCTCCCCAGTAAAGACCAAGTGCCTTCCTATCCCATGGAAGTGAACAATGGGACTGTGATGGTGGTGATGATTATTTACCCAGGACACTAATGATTATTTAGAGTAATAATACAATACGACAGTAATCAAAATATTATAAATTTAAAATATTCAAACTGTAATATAGAATGAGCATAAATTAACTTGAATGTGTACATAGAAAGATGACAAAGTTATTCACAGGAATTTGAATCCTCCCCAAAAATTAATTTTGTCATGGACAGGAAGCCCGTGTATGTACTGTACTGTATATACCTTAGGCTTAGATCGAGGTCCCCCAAGATCAAACTACTGACCTTCTTCAGGATGCAACCCTCATAACAATTGACTAACTCTCAGTTATCTATTTACTGCTAGGTAAACAGTGGCTAATAGGAAATAGGAAATGTGCTTAATCATTTCTGTCCTGATTGGAATTTGAATCTAGGATTCCTGATTGTGAGTCGAGAATGAACCCAACTGTACTACCAAGACCCTTGAAGAGAGATTAAGTAACTTTAATTTACATTTTCTAGAAAGGCAAGAGTTATATAACCTGTGTGATTACCATACTTTAAAGTGAAACTGGTAACTAAACATAGGTGTACAATGCAAACATTTTCAAATTTTAACTATAGCTTACCCTTAAATAAATATCATGCCATGTAAATCTTGAGTCTTTTAAAAGAATAGCCAGATCTTGGTTGTATGGTTTGTAAAATTCTCTGATAACTTTTTCAGTTGATTCAAGCATCCTTCCGATGTTGGGCTTTTTCCAATTCTTGTTGCGAACTGGAGCCATATTCACCCTCTTCTCTTCTTCCCCAGTTAATGTCCCTGTAAAAAAAATAAAAATTAAATTAGAGGTAGTCAGTTGTCCAACCTAGTGCTACTTTAATAATCGTAGGCACAGATAAAGCATTCTTGACAGTCAATAATTTTTTGTAGAATGGCGAGATATGACATGTCAAGCTAGTCCTAGGCCTTGACATCTAAGAACATCATGGACAATAATATTTTGCAAAACTTGCCTGGCTGCAAAATATAACTCTTTACAGTAGATCCATGAGGGAATAGTCATTCACTTAATATGCACATTAATATTTATTTTTGTTATCCTCTGTATCCTACAAAAACTGACGTTTCATCCATCTATCTAGGTTGTTTTATTAGCTACACCTATCACACAAACACTGATCACTTAAACCATAACAAATTATGTACAGTATTCAGTTAATATACATCATTATTGTTCAAATCTGTGAGCAATACTAAACACACACACAATCAATTCAATCTTTTGTTATCTGTACATTTACAAGACCCTATAGAATTAAAATGCAAACCCAGGTTTGAAATTCTTCCTAGAAGGATGTAATAGAACCCATAAACATCACACAATAAATATACTGTATATCTCTCTCTGACATTTCCCAGAGTCTGACTCAATCTATGCAAACACATCATGCAAACAAAGGGACTTAAAATATGGCACTCCCTTCCTAGCATAGTAAAGAACTGTTCAATATTTAAGTTACAGTTTTTTAAGTAACATTAGGAAGCACCTAATTGCCTCACTGTAGCACCTCACCATACTCTTGCTCTCCACATTATACATTAATTATGATACCACTGATTCACAGTTCTTATTATCCAAACTACAGTTCCAACATGAGAATAATAAATATTCATTAGTTTTACGAGTCGGCAAAAGATTTATTGAATTGTATTTTTAAACCCTTAAATTACTGACCATTCAGTAAAGTATTTTATAACACAATCATTTTGTTAGCTTTAAGACTTTCCATAAATGGTGTGTGTGTGTTCTAGTGGCTTTGTAAAACTGTTCTGTACTTAACTTTAGCACTGTTATCCACATAAATAAATTTCCAGTTATCTGCTCTATTGATATGATTGCACTGTATGTAAACAAATATTTTTTTTGCAACTAGAGATAAAATAAAAAAATATAATTCTATCTTTGATTTGTATTGACAAACATATCTCAACACTTGCATTTTGATGTGATTATTACTGCTGCATTTTTTTTACCTAACATTGTGTAAAACCCTACCATGAAGAAGGAAAGACAAAAAGTGCCTTAGCCATTAATAAAGAAAGGGAAAGTTTAGGAGTATGAATTAGAGAGTAGCCATGACAAAAAAAAATGTTTTAAAGCTATACAGCTTATTCCCACCAAAATTTGTCTTTTAAGTTTATGCATTATTGGATGATATGTACTGTACTCTGACTTCGAGATATGGTACACACCGCAGAGTGATAACAACTATTTGATACATAAAGAAATTACCATGGAGAGAGGGTTGCCAGGAAGTCTCTGGGGCTCACCCAGAAAATGGTGTTTCATTACATTCAACGCTGGTTTTCTGTGAGGAGCCCCTACGGTTCCCTGGAGCTACATAACCGAAGACAAGGAAAAGAGGGAAAACCCAGGAGGTGGCCGTCCCACACTCCTCAACATGAAGTAGAGACAACTGGCTGCAGCCTGCGACCCAAAGCAACACATGAATGCCCAGGATCAGGAATGTTAACCAAATAACAGGTGGCCAGGACCCTGTTCGACCTCCCAAATCCTCGCGCCTGAATATCAGGCCTGGACATGTTGCCAAACACGGCAGCCAATGCAGCAAACTTCCTAACGTCATGGGCACGAGGATAGACCGCAGGCTGGCTAGCCTTAACAACCCTGCGAATGACCTGGGAGACCCGAGCCCTGGAACAGGGAACGAGGGAAACCGGATCAACCCAAAGCACATCCTTAAGCCACCGAAGCCGAAGCGCATCCCCAGCCACCGAAGTCGAAGCGCACAGATAACGGCAAAGAGCCGCAACCGAACACAACCCATGATGCACCTTCGGCCTGACCAACCAAGCATCAATGACCTAAGGACCCCCTCCGGAAAGCAGCCATCTTGTTGTTCGCCAGAAAAGAAGGAGAACACTGCAACTGAACAAACAGCTTGGAATTCGAGGCCAGAGAAGACGTCCACCCTGGACCAAATTAGCGAACGAACTGAAGTGCTAGGTAGCCGGCACGAGGAGGTCCAGGGCTCGCACTTCCCTCTCGGGGAGGGGAGGGCTGCACGGATGAGCAACGCAGCGGTGGAGTGTGACGTTTGGTTGTTATTTTTGGGATTGGAGGGAGTTCTGCCTCTCTTTTTGTTTTTAGTTGTAATTTTCTTACCATGTGGAGTTTATTTTGTATGCCTACCTTTATAGGTGCTTAACCCAGGTCGATGGCAGATGAGGAAAAACCCTAACCACAGGGGGGTTTTCAGAGGCCATTGCTCCCTGTACCTGCCTGAGGGGGGCCAGGTTCTGGCTCGTGGTCCCCAGTAGGCTGAACTCTATAGACTAATGCCCTGGTTTAATGTATCACGTATTAGCCCGATAGCTCCAGGGAAGCCTCTGGGGCTCACCCAGAAAATGGCGTTTCATTACATTCAACGCTGATTTTTTATTCACTAATTACAAATGTAGCCGGCCATCTTGTCCATCTTTCTGTCCATCCACACGAACGTCCATCCCATTCAAATATGTTAACAGGTATCTGTAAAAGTATCCAATGTGCTGCAGTAAAATTTTGTTCTTTTTTCATGCATCTCTAGATTAATTAACAGATTAGGTTTTCAAACTATAAAAGTAAGTTTCACATTTTTTCACATATGTATGGGATAGTGGGGCTTCCATTAGGATAAATTAAAACAGCCCCATCATTGGTGCATGGAGTATAACACAGGTATGCTGGAAAAATTTTGTGCACCAGAGTTGAACTTATTTTGCAAATTATGCAGTGGATGATTGTTTATTTACCAGCTCATTATCTATGAGCTGCAGTGTAGTTTGCTAACTTCTCAGAGACCATCAAGACCCACTTCATATAATTGTTAAGCCACATTGCACAGATTTCATAAGACAATACAGTACAGGTAAATTTCCTAAGAATTGTGTTTACAGTCCTTGTCATTATTGCCCAACCTTCATCTCTACCACTGAGTATAAAGATGCTTCACAGAGACATGCTAAACCAGATGTGATGACAACAGATCTATAGAAGTCTTGCCATAACTAAAGCAGATTGAATGAAAATATATCATTTTTGCAATTAATATATAAAGAACAGCTTTCAATTGGAACACATTAAGAAAAAAGACATAACAAAATTATCTACTGTAGTTTTAAAATTACTTACTTAAACCAAGGTGATGATAGATAGAAGCTATCGTTTTAGTTATGTTTTGGTGGTAATCTTCCATCCTCAGTACTAAAACTTGGTCTTGCTGGAACACCTCCAACCAGTCACGGAGAAATATGCTATATAAACCATTATATAGGCGTACTCCCTGCAAAAAAAAAAAATATTGTACATACAATATGGTATAATATATATATATATATATATATATATATATATATATATATATATTTATATATATATATATATATATATATATATATATATATATATATATATATATATATATATATATATATATATATATATAAATAAATAAATAAATAAATAAAATGTACACATGCATACCTCCCTTGGTATGCATAAGTATCCACTAACAAAATGAAATAAAAATTCTGAATGTTTTTATGTTTCACCACATTATCAAGGAAATACATTATATCAAGAGAACAAATTGATAGTTGTAATGCAACAAGTAACTGAGAAAATGTAAAATGAGTGTAAACCTTTTTCACATTGTTGAGTGGCATGTGAGTCCAGAACTTTTACTGTCGTGAACACCTCTTCTTCCTTCAGTTTGGTTTAACCAGATAACTGTTGCTATTGGATATTTGTTCTACTCACAAATAATTAAATACAGTATAAAGTACTGTATTGAGTTTTGGATTGTTTTGAGCCAACTGTACAATAATCTAGCCACTCCTGGTGGCAGTATTCAAGATCAAAAACTTACCAAGCTATTTTGTAATGTCTTGTTGTATGCACAAGTTCTCTCCGAATACTGTCGGGTGCAGTCGTGCCATTTCTTTATTGAGTTTTTAACATTCTCATCAAAGTTTTCGGGAGATACACTAGTTTTCTTGGTAAAGAAAAGGTAACTTGAATACAGTCTGGAATTGAATAGAACAGTTAGCAGAACATAAAAAAAAATACACTAGTATATTTGCTTAAATAAAGGGGAGAACATTAAGACAGAAATACTGCAGAAAAATAAAGGAAAATAAGGCTTTGAGTTAATGTGAAAAGTGGTCTTTCTGAGCAAACTCCATGACCTGCCTAGGGTCAACATTTTTTGTGTTGGATTTGATGTTTTTTATTAGGAAAATACAGTATTAACTGAGGGAATAATAATAATAATAAAAGGTTCAGAAAGTTCCTCTTTGAGTTTGTAACATTAATCATGTCTAAAATCACTTCTGGTGAAATTTTGAAGGAAATTTAAACTTTGAAGGAAAACAGTAATAAGTAGACCCAAAAAATTGCAAATGAAGACAAGGGTGTTGGAAGCATGTGCAAATTGAGTAAAACTCCATACCAAGAACTAACATGAGAATGTTTAATTTCAGAAATTTCCTGTTTTTGATCTTGATGCGCTTATTAACTAAGCTCCACAACTGATCAACCCACAATCCTGGCTAGGTCAATTAGAGTTCTTAGTTATCTATGGCTTGCGTGTTCCTGCAGCTTTCTCACATTTGTAAAACTCAGCGCGGCCTGTGCATGTGCCAGACTTTGATGAAAACTGTGCCCAAATGGAACCATGAGTGTTGTCGGGGGTTGATCAGTTGTGGAGCTTAGTTAATAAGCACCAGGACTGATCAATCCTTATAGACGATCATTGGTGAGGTGGCCACAGTACTGTGTACGTTTAGAGGTGATCCTGGACGGCATGGGTTTGAATCCTGGCCGGGTCAATTAGGGTTCTTAGTGATATATATAAATAAATAAATAATATACAGTATATAGAAAACTGAACAGTGAATGCATCATACCTTGACACTGGTTCCCGAATCACTACAATGATTCTAGATCCTGGAAGAATGGAGTGTATAACATCAGCGACTGTGAAAGGGAGGACTACTCCCTCTTCAGGTCCATAATAATTAGGATACTTAATTACTTGTAGATTTTCAATATAACCTTTTGATTTTGGATTCTTTGTTGTGTTCACTTCCATATACGAGTGTTTATCAAGAAACGAATGTGATACATGGCGCCTTGAGAGTAAACTTCTACTAATGGACTCTCGCATACTTCCCGACATTATTCTATACAGATAATTCATAGATGGGCTGCTGTCCCACAGAGTGGATGTGCTTCCATCTCCAGTGATCTTTTCATGACACAATTTGTGTGGATCCTCTTTACACCTTTTCCCTCCTTCTTCTATTTTGGTGGCATTAAACACATCTAGATATTCTGAGAATGTGACTGGTTGAGAAGCATATGGTTGTCCTGAGTAAAAGAACACAGTATATTTAGTTTGATTACTTGTACAGTATACATGTACAAAATTAAATACAAAAAATTGTGCTTATAATCATACATTATAAACCAAACAGTTTTAGTAAGAAGGAATAGAGTACATGTGTTAATGTTATTTTGTTGGTGTGTGCATTTATAATTTGTAGACCTTATGAAGCCCCTAACTATGTGAAGCATTTGGAGCATGTCTTATGGCTATGAGAAGAGCAAAATAGAAACAATAACAACAGTAATGAATTGTGTTGTTGCACTATGGGAATTTTAAAGTTTTTAAAAATTAAAAAAAAAATTTTTTTTTTTTTTTTTTTTTAATTTTTTGTATAATTTTACATGATGTATTAAAAAAATTGGCAGAGTTAACATAACAGTTATAAATATATTACTGTGTTAAACACTAGCAGATAAACCTTATAATATGACTAACAATAATGATAATGAGAGTAAAATTATTTTACTTTTTTATTTACAGTTTTGCAATATGCTAATTCAACCCATCCTATTTAGATAGTACTTTTTGTAACTATGTGGACCATCGTATTTACATACACATAATGGACAATTAGATAGTTGAATTTGGTACTATTCACTATATAATTTTAAAAAATAAAACTAAATACCAAACTTAAATATTCCTAGGCCTAGTATAGCACACACATATATGTACTATACTATGCATCTTGGTGACCAAGAATTTATGTTCAATTCCATTACATTGCTCTCATAATTGTTTTCATGATGCTTTATGTTGTCTGGATACAGTTGAGTTTGCTATGGAATGAAAATAATTTAAGGAATAGGAAATGCTTTTCAAAACTTACCATATCTTTTTCTCGTCCACCAGTGTGGTCCCTTCACTATGGGTTCTACAACATCAGGGTGAATGTTAATTCTCTGGAAAACATCAGTTGTAGCACATTTGGGTTGGCCTATTAAAAAGAAGTATGGAAGGCAGCGCAGTATCTTATCTGACTGTCTTTCATAATGGTGTCTGAAAAGGAATGGTTGATCATGTGAGATCCTTGTAACATGGATGAAATTACTGTATAGAAACAGGTATTTATATTATTGTGTCCAACTCCTAATTAAATCCAAACAAGAGGTACAATAAAATTAGCCAACCCCTGATCACTGGCTGAAATAAATGTGGCTTGAATTGGTTAGAGCTAACACATGGGGTCCATAGAATTACCCAAATCTATCCAAATCTACCCAAATTTTGGTAAATTTGGGTAATTTTATGGACCGAAAACATGTAATATGGGTCTAAAAATTTGTTATCAGTGTCTTTCAGTTTTTAAGCTCAACCTTGTTAAAGTAAGGTCATTCACCAACTTACATCTGTCTTAATAAGAACAACCACTCTCAGTTAATAGAGAAAACAAGTATGAGCAATATTACAAGTAATACTATGGGCAACTGTGTAACTTATTAGAACTAAATACAAAATTAAACAAGAATTAACGACTTGAGTGCCTTGTAAAAGGTGAATCATATAGCCTATGTAGACCAACTATGCAATATAGCATATTCAAAAGTTTAATTTTTTACCTGGAAAAGAGAGTAATGTAGCCCAGTCAAACCAAAAATTAATGTCAATTCAGAATAAATTCCAAGAAGGATGTTTAGTGTGAATAAAAGACACGAGGGAGGTGGATGCTATAGAGTATAGACACAAGTGAACCACAGAATCAGTTTAGTGTAAGGGTAAATATATCTTATTAAGTATCGAACAAATTAAATGAACTTGAGGGGTGGGGGGAGATAGCCGAGGATATCACGCATAGGTTTAAATGTACATGTGAACAAATTCTGCTGTCTGAAGCCATTACAGTGCAGTGCAGTGCACTGTCTGAAGACATTGCAGTGCACAATCGACAGCGAAAAAAGTGGGTCCCAAGAGCTGATACTCGGTCAGGCAGGCACAACTAGTTTTTGACACCACACACAATGGTATGTATAGGCGAGTAGTGAATTACCACCGTGTTTTAAAGCAGGGGGTGCCAGATTGGGCTATAAGTAGCCCAGTTGGGCTCCTTATAGCCTAAGTAAAAAGACAGCTGTGAACTGTACATCGCTACAGTATTGTATTTACAATTTTTGGGGCTACTTTTAAAATAAGCTGGGCTATTTAATCTGAAAAGCGTATCAAACGATAAAAAACATATTTGGCTACTTTTATTAAAAATTTTCTACTCTTTGTCCTTAAGCTCGCTACTTTCAGCAATATAAATTGTGGCAACCTTGTTTTAAAGGGACATATGAATATAAAAACTTGAAGGACACCTAAATAGTCTTAAACTCCACTTACTTTAAAATAGACAGTTTGGTTGAGGTACCATCAAAATTCGTAACCTTTCCCTCTTCGTGGCGATCTTTTCTTGATTCATACCAGCAAGGATTCTTGAAGTTTGGAAGAAACTCTCTTCCGATCTCCTGCAGCATACAAATATACAGATGTACATCTTATATAACAGATGTACATCTTATTGTTATATAAGACAATAAGATGTACAGCTATACATCTTATTGTCTTATATAACAATAAATGAAGGTGTCGAAGACGCTCGGGTTTTCGGCTGAATGGTTCAAACAGTATTGAAGCGAACATACGAGTCATAAATACTCATATTCCACCTAAATATAACAGAAATAAGAAACAAGTAACACTAAGAAAAAAGTAACGGTTAATTGTCGCCCGTGTTTAGTTAAGTATGAATGTCGGGCCGGAGAGGCTCAGCATGCAAGATGGCTGCCCGCGCGCTCAGGCCTCGTCAGCCACGCCACCTCGTCCTCTTCCAGACGCCCTTCCTCCTCATCTCTACACGGCTCTCAGCACTAAGGTTAGGTTCTTAGTTGCCTCGTCCATTATCTTATGTTAAGTACTGTTTCATAGAGCTTCGCCGGACGCCTCACCCGGCTCACATTAAATTCCCAATGCAGCCCGTCCTAATACACGAAGGCCAAAGTCCATTCCATGCACCTGCCAAACGCCATGTCTATGAATTAAAAACGGATTACACACGGCTCTCAACTGATGACGTCCGAACACTTCTAGACTTCCGGTACACTTCCAAGTACTTTGCTGACGACATTTGTTCAAACCACAACGCTGTAAATTCTTCACCCACGTACTACAAATGCAAATAATTGGCAACAGAACCTAAACACCTAACCAATGCCTAAATATGCACCGTATGCTGATATATAACAAAATTAATATATATTTGAGAAAATTCCTATTTTGAATGAACAGTATGTTAAAATTGACGAATGCGTCTTTGTGGGTCGACCACTGGATGGAATGGACATGGTCTGAGGTCGGGTGTTAGCTGCAGCCTGGGTACATGTCCGTCATGTCACGCTGGCCTCTGCAAGCCTTACCATTTAATGGGGTGAGAATAGCTTGAGCTACCTCATCCCTTTGTGTGTATTTTACCTCAATAAACTTATTTCAATTTCAAAGCCTTACCATTTGTGTTTCTTTTGTTATATGCGTCTTGTTCATCTTCTCGTTATGTTGCAGATCTTCGCAAGTGCAAGTTGCTTCTTGCACCTGCGCCTCTTAGTGTTTAGGTCGTCCACTGCAGTGCTCCCTGCATTTATTTACGCTAAGTTCTCAGTTTAAGTGTACTTTATCCAGCAACTAATTACAGTTGCTAATACTTTCTGGATTAATCATTTAACGTTAGTATGTCATCAATTACAATTTTATATTAATTACAATTTTATATCATATAATTGTATTTTATTAATTGCAAAATTATATCCCCCTATTGTGTCAATCAACCAGCCGAAAAGTGACGTAATTGACATGAATATTGTTCAGTCTTAAACAACAGACCCTATAAACTCGGTCATATTGAGACATTTTTCATTTTCTTGAGAATGTTGATGCAGTTATATTTATATCGTAGAAGTAAGAAAAGGAAACGACACTTCGTCAATAGGTAATATGCATTATGTAGATATCTTAAGACTAAGCATAATGCAGAGAAGCAAGTCCCACTGGTACTCTCTTGTAGCATCCTAGTTAACTCAAATATCAAACGCACACAACACTCACTTAGGGGCCATTAGATTGGAAAATGAAAGTTGTTCAATGTCAACCAAATTTTTTTGACTAGTTGTATATGAAAAGGGCTGCAATTGTTCCAAGTTTCAGTACTGCAACCTAAATAGAAAGGGAGATTTAATTTTTTTTCAACGAATATTACACATTTCAACGCGACTTGAAACCACACCTTTCAGATATAATTATTCTATGACACTTTTATGACAGATTGGCATATAATAAAGGATCTGTAGTGGGGGATTTTCCAATACATCTTTAGTTTTCCTAATACAAATAGTCAAAGTTCCCTCCAAAATTATGCAAATATATCATGTTTATTGCTATTATGAACTATTTATCTATAAATGAACTTAGGGAAACAAAACGGCACCAGATTGTAGAGACATTACCTTTACATATAAGGTGTAAGTTTCATGTAAATTGAATAAAAATGAAAGAGTTTCAAGTCGTTTATGTTCCTTGAAAAATAAATCATTAAAATATTAAAGTCTAAGGTGCTGCTATCTGTGGCTGAGGTTGACATCAACCAATTTCCTCCAAAATTGGTACCTTTACAGATAGGCATACGTGCAGTCAGGTGTATAAGTTTCATGCAAATCGTCCGATAAACAAATAAGAAAAAAATAAAATAAAAAAATTTTTAACTAATTTTTTTTTTAATAAAACTAATTATAATTTATTTTTAATATATGCTATTGTGAAAGCTGAGAGTCATAGACATGATTTCAGTTGATACTTGTGTTTGATAATCGTTTTTTATCATTTTGGAAAATTTTTGACACATAATTCAATATTTTTTTTCTCCCTTTCTATTTATGCTGAGACTTGGACCAGATGAAACCCTTTTCATATACAACTCGTCAAAAAAAAGTTTGATTGAAATCGAACAAGTTTTCATTTATTGTCTATTTTTGGCATATTTTTCACCATGGCCCCTTAGTTTAGTGTACAGAACACTAAATTTTCCCTAATAATAAAAAAAACCCATGTAATTATACTTAGGTAATTATATACACCAAACATAATACGCACGCAACACATATCAAACATCACACACAATGTCTCACAAGGTGCTGCTGAAGGTGATAATAGCTTCCTTCCTAGAATACATCTAAACTATGGAAGTCACTTGTTGACCCAAATAAGCTCAAACTTGTTCATAATGGCGAAGTTAATAATATCAGAATTCCAACAGAAACAATTGCTTGCATGAATGTTAAATGTAGCAATCACCAGAACTGTCTCAATGATCTGTATACATCCATGGCACTGTTAGATTGAGCTGCGGAAGAATATTGAGCTGAGTATACAACAAGTATGATAGAAGATATATGCATGGTTCGAACGAATAAGTTTCTGATTCTGCCAGCAATACATCCATACTACATACAGCCTCTTTTTTGTTCAAAGCAGGCGCTTTACAAATACCAACCTATTATATTTCACCCGCTCTCAGTGATTACATGCCTGACTAAGACTGCATATTGGGTTAATTTGTAAAGGTTTCATAGACATGAGGCCATCGTTTGCTGAACACTATAGCCGTTCTTTTTATTTTTCTTTAATTTACAAAACAAATAAATAAATACTCACCTTTAAAATTCCAATATTATCAATATGATGTTGAGCATTAGTTTCTAAGATCAATCTTGTGGGGAGCATTAACCTGTGATCTGCAATAGATGTTACCGTTAGATGAACAACTGATCTATGAATATAAAACTCATACCAAATGCAGTGTGTATGGAATTCATAATTGTTTCCCTATTTAAAAAATAAATCTCTATTCAGCATTTCCTTGTTTTATTCGTTCTAGCTTTATGCGAGAGAAGGACAGAATAGTACTTTTAGCTCTAGTTTTCTTTCTGTTGCTTTCAACTCCAAAGCCATACAGCTAATTCTTGTGGACCACAGGTCCTTAATATCATATTTCTTTGACTCTGGATCTCTCAAGACGCATCTGTTGAATTTTCTTCTAGATGTCTGATATTTATTTATAGGGCCTATAATGGTGAATATTGTTGAGTGGACAGTTTTGCCTTTCATTTAATACAGTATGTTCTGAAATAAAATAAACATTGACCTCTTTACATGAAATTTAAATTTATTTGAATTTATCTTAGTTTTTTTTTGCATTACGTTCCTTCTGACTCTTACAATAAGTGTACACTTTAGTTTAGTGTGTTTATTATGCACCCTATACCCATTCTTTAGGTGACTGTGGAACAGATTACAGAGGCACATAATTTGCACAGGAACAGAATCCCCCAAATTTGTTAGCATGCAAGGTACAGCATTGGTGGGCTAGTTACAGAGTTTGAATCGTCATTAACATTCCGAATAAACATATATAAAGGCAATATTTAATATCACAAATTATATATTTTCACCTACTTGAGAAACTGTTAATGATGTGATTTCCATAAAGAATGAAAATGCAAGAGAAGACAGCTGCAAATGAGGCTAGGAGCGTCCTAGCGGCCCTGCGCATGCTGGGTGCTCGGCCACACCGCTCCCACCATCCTCCTCTCACACCCCACACCCTGCAACACAAATAACATATACGTTCTATTAGGGGGGGGGGGTTCTTTTCTAATATACAATAAGTGTAAAGGAACATGATAATTGCCATTCATGTTGAGCGATCGGGAAAATTGTTGTGAATCCCCACAACACATTCAGCTGCAAGAGCATATGATGAATAACGATGGTTCGAACATATCATTAATTTAACAAGCTTAGGAATACAGTAGATAGTGTGCTGCCACCTTATACTCATCCTTATAAAGTAAATCCTGCCCGAAACGCTTTGCGTAATAGTGGCTTTAGGCATTGTATGTACTAGCTCTATCTATAAAGCCAACAAACTTTGTAAAATCTCTTTATGTATGTACCTTTGCCTAAATAAAAATTATTATTATTATTATTATTATTATTATTATTATTATAGAACTATAGATCGTGAGCTAGCTATAAGTTCAACTAATATCCCCCTTCTCACAGGATGATTATTCAAATTGTAGTAAAAAATCATGCCGGGAAGCGAATCTACTATCTTGAGGTTATCTTGAGATGATTTCGGGGCTTAGTGTCCCCGTCCTCGGCCAGGCCTTCTTTTTGTTACACCCCCCCTCAGAAAGCAGCCCGTAGCAGCTGTCTAGCTCCCAGGTACCTATATACTGCTAGGTAACAGGGGCATCAGGGTGAAAGCAACATTTTGCCCATTTGTCTCTGCCTCCACCGGAGATCGAACCCGGAACCTCAGGACTACGAATTCGAAGCGCTGTCCACCCAGTTGTCAAACACCTGAGCAAACCTTGTGTAGAGCTCGAGAATATCTTCCATTATCCCTGAGTGAATGAAATAATTACTAAGTTTAAAGTATCTCATGTCATTTAGTCTAAAATAATTGATAATTGTGCATTTAGTAATATAATGTTAGAGAGTGTGTCCTAGCTCTTGTTTACACAGTTTACAATTAGAGTGTTCAGTGGTGGGAGATTCATATATATCACAGGTAACCTGCTGTTACGTGCCATAAGTAACGACATCTCAGCCTAATTTTGGCAATTACAGTCACCCTGTTGGATGGATGGTATGCTGTCTGAACATATAATTCTCAGTTATAAACGTATCATAGCTTTGTACCTTTTTTATTATTTTGTTTTAAATGCATACATGTAATTAAATAGAATAAAACAAACATAGGAACATATCAACAAAGCAAACAGGAAACCACCGGCCAGAAGGACCGGCAGCAAAGTACAATAATAAGTATAACTGGAGAAAACGCAAGAGAAACACAACATACATCAAGTCAAGAACATAACACAAAACCCTCAACCCAATAACTTTGTACTAGTGCTTATTGCCCTTTGAATGTCGGTGATTGTTCATATTAGCCCTAGTTTCTTGAGTAGTGTAAATTAATTTCGAATTAATAGAAATTGGAATATCTAAGTCTAATTTGTATTATTATGCTGGATAATATCTGATAGATGGTATCCTCACAAAAGAGATTCTGAAACTCTTGCTCTATGTAAATGCCTGAAGAGCTGACACGAATTTTGAATCACAAAAAAGTACCCGTTTATGTGTCAGTATTAGTGATTATACATGTAGTACAGCTACTCTGTATGTATGTGTGGGGCTAAGTCAATCTTACTATCTTGCTCTAGTAGTCAGCGTACACCTGCTATTTTTACAGAACTTACAGGCTGTTGTAGTGCGATCAGTTGAACAGAGCCATCAGTGTTCGTGTGATCGTAGATTATTAAGAGGTCAATAGTATCAAGTGTTGCTGCTTCGAGAAGCTCTGGCTTTTGTTTGCTCATTTTTACTGATGGGTGTGTATGACACTTGCATTATAGACCCTGTAATAGAAGTGTCATACACATCCATGTTAGCTAAAAGTGCAATGAAAATCCATAGCTTTTCAAAGTAACACTTGACCATAGATTCCTAAATAAATAATCTACAGCCACATGGACATTATGCTAATAACATTCCTGTGACACATGTAGCTGCTGGCATGTGTTCACAATGTACAGTATCTTCCAAACACTGTACCACCCTCACCCACAGCTGCTGCACTACACTCTGGGACAAGACACAAACTAAAACGTATAGTGTAACCATGATGCTTCATGCTCCTACAAAAACAACTATATCATAATTTATAAATACCGATTATTTTTTATTCTAAAATATACCGGGTAGATATTTGTGTTATATATAATTTAAAAAGTTCATATTACATGAGCATATTTGTCAAAATAATAGGTTATACTAAAAATAAATAAAAAAATTGGCAACATTCGAATTCTTTGACTTAAGTGCTATCTCAAGACCCACACTGTCTGCATCGTACACTATACCCTTCTCTCTGGCTTCCTCCTCCGTCTTTCCCCCACAGCCCTCGCTGTACCAGTACCCCTCCTGTAACTGTAGATTGAGACTAGGGACACTTCTTGAACTACTTGTAATATAAAAAGACGATATAGATGTATATATATATATATATACATATATATATATATATATATATATATATATATATATATATATATATATATATATATATATATATATATATATATATATATATATACACATACATACATACATACATACATACATACATACATACATACATACATACATACATACATACATACATACATACATACATACATACATACATTGTGGTGTAGGTCCACACACACACTGTTCACATAAACTGAGAACAACAGTGATCTCAGGATCGAGGCTTGTGGGACCTGACGTCTTACATTCCTCCAGCTTGAAACCTCCTTCCTGTCTGATTGTGACTGCTCTCTGTCCAGTCTTCACGTATTCACCAGCTTATTGAAGTGCACCGTACATCCCCATTTAACCCCGATACATTATTGTATAATACAGTTTTTTCTATAGCCCGAGCATGTTCGCCACACGAAATTAAATGTGAACATAAAAATAGATGAACTATCTATTTCCATGACTGTATAGAGGTATTCGATAATTACATATTCAGTGGTTTGCGTCGTATCATACCTTAATTTGTTCGCGCACAACCATATTTTCGGTTGTCTGAGTAGTATCCTCATTCAGAACCACTACATATGCAGTAGTCAAACACTATGCTAGAGTCGATGCACAGCTGTGGGGTGGTTTACACTGTTACAAGATTATGCAATGGGTCGATAGGGAAACGCGCGAACCTTCGTCCTTGACTAGAGGAACTTTGATAAGCCGGGGAGCCGGTCGGCCGAGCGGACAGCACCCTGGACTTGTGATCCTGGGTTCGATCCCAGGCGCCGGCGAGAAACAATGGGCAGAGTTTCTTTCACCCTATGCCCCTGTTACCTAGCAGTAAAATAGGTACCTGAGTGTTAGTCAGCTGTTACGGGCTGCTTCCTGGGGGTGGAGGCCTGGTCGAGGACCGGGCCGCGGGGACACTAAAAAAAAGCCCCGAAATCATCTCAAGATAGCCTAAGAGGCTTCTTGCTCAGCCACTGTAACCTTCAGTAGATTTTAGGTCATAAGTGTCGTGCCATGGTTTGTTTTCCATGTCTATTAATATTTTTTTCCTTTTTTATTTTGCAAATGTGAGGAAAACTATCGGACCGTCTCTTGCAACCTAGAATTTGAAAATTATGGCTCTCTTAAAGATGGGCAAATTTACTTTTTTATATAAAATAAAAGAGAAGTAAATAATTTGCCTGCACCAAAAATAAAGTTCCGGTAACAATGAAACACTAAATATGGCAAACGTTTAATTGTAAAAAGTGTGCTCGAAGTTTTTGCCCTGCTTTTCAGTATATTTATGTTACTGACGAAATTTAAACATTTGTGTAGCCTGGCTGGCGTCTGGCTGAATTGTGACACTTCTGCTTTGTAATGTTTGTCCTGGCTCTATGTTGGCATATTTTAGCGTAGATGTGTTTATAAAGCACTAGATGAAATTAAAGATATGTTGACATTTTTAGAAAGAAATACATGCAAAACAACCGCAATCAGGGTTATCTCTCTCTATATATATGCATTTCACTTTTTTTTCTTTAACTAAGATTAAGAATGACTAAGGTTCATTAAGAATGTCATTGAGGTTGCTAGTGAAACTGCAGGTAGAACTGCTATCCTACATTAAGAGGCCACCACAATTGCTTACTGACCAATCAACATATATACTTTAATCCTAAAAGAGAACTTGATAGACACTTTTTAAAAGATACCTGATCAACCAGGCTGTGACTCTCACATCAGGCTGCGAGCAGCCGCGTCCAACAGTTTGGTTGGACTTGACAAACAACCTTTAGGAGGCCTAGTTGGAGACCGGGTCGCGGGGACATTGATCCTTGGAATCATAATAAGGTAACCGCAAAGTAAGGTAATGGGTTATTGACTACTCAGACACAAAATAAGAATTAAGTGTATTTACAATGCTAACCATCATATATATTTTTCCGTCTGTTCTCCATTGATATTGGCTATTATACCGAGGGGGGGGGGCACGAAACATAAATAAAGCCTTGCTGGCAATTGTTCTAATTTGTACCTCATCTTAGTCATATATTTTAGTCATATATTAAATATTTATAAATACGCTTCACATTTAACACGTAGTTTGTGTAAATCAGTGCAACAACACAAAGTGCAGTTGATATCATTCTATTTTCACATAGGATACAACGCGATATCAGTAGCAAGACTGCAATCGAAAACGGTGACGGTGCAGCCACCTGTTGGTGGACGTATCACTGGCCACCTGGTGTGTGTGTGTGTTCAACTTGGCATTGCCAATTAGTGATAAGTTTAACGTGAACTTTCATACCCCTATTTAGAATTTGCTATTGCATCGTCCGCCGGTATCTGTGTTGACAGGTTGTGGTGGTATCGTCGTCGTCGTCCCTAAATCAACACAACAACAACAGGTTTTGGTGGTACTGTGTGTTTTGTCCTTTTATGTGTTGAAGATTTTGGACGATCGTATGGTTAATTTACCATATATCCTGTGAATATTTGCTGAGGCTAGCCTATTTATAAACAGAGGGACAAGCTCAATGACACAGCTCAGGCTACCTGTGGAAAATCGCGAGAGAACCTCAGTGTGACACGTCCTAGACTACAAGTGAAAAATTTCGAGAAAACCTCGGTGTGGCATACCCTAAACTACGTGTGAAAAATTTCGGGAGAACCTCAGTGTGGCATAGCCTATACTACATGTGAAAAAATATCTGGAGAACCTCAGTGTGATATATTTGTGGAATACAACATGACACACTAAGCGTGAAGTTTTAATGAAGTGCCCAAAATCTTTTTCATTAATACTTCATAGGACCTTGCGTTGTCTTGAAAAAAACTATGGTCAATCCATCGTCATGTAATGCTCGTACAAGCTAGTACCCGCCTACCTACACGTCATGCACTCCCTGCCCACCCCGCAGCACAAGACCTCTCACACCCCAAGCATCCGCCCCCTCCACCCACACCAAAAACCCTCTCCAAGCACACCACCAACCTCCCATCCCTCCACGCATACCACCATCCCCCCCTTCCCTCCACGCATACCACCATCCCCCCTCCACGCATACCACCATCTCCCCCCTCCCTCCACGCATACCACCATCCCCCCCTCCCTCCACGCATACCACCATCCCCCCCCTCCCTCCACGCATACGACCATCCACCCCTCCCTCCACGCATACCACCATCCCCCCCTCCACGCATACCACCATCCCCCCCTCCACGCATACCACCATCCCCCCTCCACGCATACCACCATCCCCCCCCTCCCTCCACGCATACCACCATCCCCCCCTCCCTCCACGCATACCACCATCCCCCCTTCCTCCACGCATACCACCAAACCCCCCCCTCCACGCATACCACCATCCCCCCTCCACGCATACCACCATCCCCCCCCCTCCACGCATACCACCATCCCCCCCCTCCCTCCACGCATACCACCATCCCCCCCTCCCTCCACGCATACCACCATCCCCCCCCTCCCTCCACGCATACCACCATCCCCCCCCTCCCTCCACGCATACCACCATCCCCTCCCTCCCTCCACGCATACCACCATCCCCCCCCTCCCTCCACGCATACCACCATCCCCCCTCCCTCCACGCATACCACCATCCCCCCTCCCTCCACGCATACCACCATCCCGCCCATCCCTCCACGCATACCACCATCCCCCCCCTCCCTCCACGCATACCACCATCCCCCCCCTCCCTCCACGCATACCACCATCCCCCCTCCCTCCACGCATACCACCATCCCCCCCCTCCCTCCACGCATACCACCATCCCCCCCTCCCTCCACGCATACCACCATCTCCACCCCCTCCCTCCACGCATACCACCATCCCCCCCCTCCCTCCACGCATACCACCATCCCCCCCCCTCCCTCAACGCATACCACCATCCCCCCTCCTCCACGCATACCACCATCCCCCCTCCTCACGCATACCACCATCCCCCTCCCTCCACGCATACCACCATCCCCCCCTCCCTCCCGCATACCACCATCCCCCCACCATCCCTCCCCATACCACCCCCCCCTCCCTCCACGCATACCACCAACCCCCCCATCCCTCCACGCATACCACCACCCCCCCATCCCTCCACGCATACCACCAACCCCCCCATCCCTCCACGCATACCACCAACCCCCCCATCCCTCCACGCATACCACCAACCCCCCCATCCCTCCACGCATACCACCAACCCCCCTCCCTCCACGCATACCACCAACCCCCCCATCCCTCCACGATACCACCAACCCCCCCATCCCTCCACGCATACCACCAACCCCCCCCTCCCTCCACGCATACCACCAACCCCCCCATCCCTCCACGCATACCACCAACCCACCCCCCATCCCTCCACGCATACCACCCCCCCCCATCCTCCACGCATCCACCACCCCCTCCTCCCACCACCACCCCCCCCCATCCCTCCACGCGCACCATCCACCACCCCCCCCTCCACGCGCACCATCCACCCACCCCCCTCCACGCGCACCATCCACCACCCCCCTCCACGCGCACCATCCACCACCCCCCCCTCCACGCGCACCATCCACCACCCCCCCTCCACGCGCACCATCCACCACTCACCCCCCCTCCACGCGCACCATCCACCACCACCCCCCCCTCCACGCGCACCATCACACCACCCCCCTCCTCGCGCACCATCCACCCCCCTCCACGCGCACCATCCACCCCCCTCCACGCGCACCACCACCCCCCCTCCTCGCCCACCATCCACCACCCCCCCTCCTCGCGCACCATCCACCACCTCCCCCTCCACGCGCACCATCCACCACCCCCCCCCTCCACCGCGCACCATCCACCACCCCCCCCTCCACGCGCACCATCCACCACCCCCCCCTCCACGCGCCACCATCCACCACCCCCCCCTCCACGCGCACCATCCACCACCCCCCCCCTCCACGCGCACCATCCACCACCCCCCCCCACGCGCACCATCACCACCCCCACGCGCACCCTCCACTACCCCCCTCCTCGCGCACCATCCACCCCCCTCCACGCGCACCATCCACCCCCCTCCACGCGCACCACCACCCCCCCTCCTCGCCCACCATCCACCACCCCCCCCTCCTCGCGCACCATCCACCACCCCCCCTCCTCGCGCACCATCCACCACCTCCCCCCCACGCGCACCATCCACCACCCCCCCCTCCACGCGCACCATCCACCACCCCCCCCTCCACGCGCACCATCCACCACCCCCCCTCCACGCGCACCATCCACCACCTCCCCCTCCACGCGCACCATCCACCACCTCCCCCTCCACGCGCACCATCCACCACCTCCCCCTCCACGCGCACCATCCACCACCTCCCCCTCCACGCGCACCATCCACCACCTCCCCCTCCACGCGCACCATCCACCACCTCCCCTCCACGCGCACCATCCACCACCTCCCCCTCCACGCGCACCATCCACCACCTCCCCCTCCACGCGCACCATCCACCACCTCCCCCTCCACGCGCACCATCCACCACCTCCCCTCCACGCGCACCATCCACCACTCCCCTCCACGCGCACCATCCACCACCTCCCCCTCCACGCGCACCATCCACCACCTCCCCCTCCACGCGCACCATCCCACCACCCTCCCCCTCCACGCACCATCCACCACCTCCCCCTCCACGCGCACCATCCACCACCTCCCCCTCCACGCGCACCATCCACCACCTCCCCCTCCACGCGCACCATCCACCACCTCCCCTCCACGCGCACCATCCACCACTCCCCCTCCACGCGCACCATCCCCCACCTCCCCCTCCACGCGCACCATCCACCACCTCACCCCTCCACGCGCACCATCCCCACCTCCCCTCCACCGCGCACCATCCACCACCTCAACCTCCACGCGCACCATCCACCACATCCCCCTCCACGCGCACCATCCACCACCTCCCCCTCCACGCGCACCATCCACCACCTCCCCCCTCCACGCGCACCATCCACCACCCCCCCCCTTACCACGTCGCACCATCCACCACCCCCACCTCCACGCGCACCATCCACCACCCCCCCCTCCACGCGCACTATCCACCACCCCCCCCTCCATCGCGCACTATCCACCACCCCCCCTCCACGCGCACCATCCACCACCCCCCCTCCACGCGCACCATCCACCACCCCCCCTCTCCACGCGCACCATCCACCACCCCCCCTCCACGCGCACCATCCACCACCCCCCCTCCACGCGCACCATCCACCACCCCCCCTCCACGCGCACCATCCACCACCCCCCCCGCGCACCACCCACCACCCCCCCCTTCCACGCGCACCACCCACCACCCCCCCTTCCACGCGCACCACCCACCACCCCCCCCCTTCCACGCGCACCACCCACCACCCCCCCTCCACGCGCACCACCCACCCCCCCCCCCTCCACGCGCACCACCCACCCCCCCCCCTCCACGCGCACCACCCACCACCCCCCCTCCACGCGCACCACCCACCACCCCCCCTCCACGCGCACCACCCACCACCCCCCCTCCACGCGCACCACCCACCACCCCCCCTCCACGCGCACCACCCACCACCCCCCCCTCCACGCGCACCACCCACCACCCCCCCCTCCACGCGACAACCCACCACACCCCCCCTCCACGCGCACCTCCCACCACCCCCCCCTCCACGCGCACCTCCCACCACCCCCCCTCCACGCGCACCTCCCACCACCCCCCCCTCCACGCGCACCTCCCACCACCCCCCCCTCCACGCGCACCTCCCACCACCCCCCTCCACGCCACCACCACCACCCCCCCCCCTCCACGCGCACACCCACCACTCCCCCCTCACGCGCACCACCACACCCCCCCCCCTCCACGCGCACCACCCACCACCCCCGCTCCACGTGCACCATCCACCACCACCCCCGCTCCACGTGCACCATCCACCACCCTCCCCCCTCCACGCGCACCATCCACCCCCCCTTCTACGCGCACCATCCACCACCACCCCTCCACGCGCACCATCCACCCCCCCCTCCACGCGCACCATCCACCACCCCCCCCTCCACGCGCACCATCCACCACCCCCCTCTCCTCGCGCACCATCCACCACCCCCCCCTCCACGCGCACCATCCACCCCCCCTCCACGCGCACAATCCACCACCCCCCTCCACGCGCACAATCCACCACCCCCCCTCCACGCGCACCATCCACCACCCCCCCTCCACGCGCACCATTCACCACCCCCCCTCCACGCGCACCATCCACCCCCCTTCTACGCGCACCATCCACCACCCCCCTCCACGCGCACCATCCACCACCCCCCCCTCCTCGCGCACCATCCACCCCCCCCTCCACGCGCACCACCACCCCCCCTCCTCGCCCACCATCCACCCCCCCTCCTCGCGCACCATCTACCACCCCCTCTACGCGCACCATTCACCACCCCCCCCTCCACGCGCACCATCCACCACCCCTCCCTCCACGCGCACCATCCACCACCCCCCCTCCACGCGCACCATCCACCACCCCCCCTCCACGCGCACCATCCACCACCCCCCCTCTACGCACACCATCCACCACCCCCACCCCTCCACGCGCACCATCCACCACCCCCCCTCCACGCGCACCATCCACCACCACCCCCCCTCCACGCGCACCATCCACCCCCCCCCTCCACGCGCACCATTCACCACCCCCCCCCTCCACGCGCACCATTCACCACCCCCCCTCCACGCGCACCATCCACCCCCCCTCCACGCGCACCACCCACCCCCCCCTCCTCGCCCACCATCCACCCCCCACCTCCACGCGCACCACCCCCCCCCATCCACGCGCACCATCCACCACCCCCCCCCATCCACGCGCACCATCCACCACCCCCCCTCCTCGCGCACCACCACCCCCCCTCCTCGCCCACCATCCACCCCCCTCCTCGCGCACCATCCACCACCCCCCCTCCACGCGCACCATCCACCCCCCCTCCACGCGCACCATCCACCCCCCCCCCTCCACGCGCACCATCCACCCCCCCTCCTCGCGCACCATCCACCCCCCCTCCTCGCGCACCATCCACCACCCCCCCTCCACGCGCACCATCCACCACAACCCCCCTCCACGCGCACCATCCACCACCCCCCTCCACGCGCACCATCCACCACCCCCCCTCCACGCGCACCATCCACCACAACCCCCCTCCTCGCGCACCATCGACCCCCCTCCACGCGCACCACCACCCCCCTCCTCGCCCACCATCCACCCCCCTCCTCGCGCACCATCCACCACCCCCTCCTCGCGCACCATCCACCACCCCCTCCTCGCGCACCATCCACCACCCCCTCCACGCGCACCATCCCCCCCCTCCACGCGCACCATCCCCCCCTCCACGCGCACCATCCACCCCCCCTCCACGCGCACCATCCACCCCCCCTCCACGTGCACCATCCACCACCCCCCTCTACGTGCACCATCCACCACCCCCCCTCTACGCACACCATCCACCACGCCCCCTCTCCACGCGCACCATCCACCACCCCCCTCTACGCGCACCATCCACCACCCCCCCTCTACGCGCACCATCCACCACCCCCCCTCTACGCGCACCATCCACACACCCCCCTCTACGCACACCATCCACCAACCCCCACCTCCACGCGCACCATCCACCAACCCCCACCTCCACGCGCACCATCCACCACCCCCCCCTCCACGCGCACCATCCACCACCCCCCCCTCCACGCGCACCATCCACCACCCCCCTCCACGCGCACCATCCACCACCCCCCTCCACGCGCACCATCCACCACCCCCCTCTACGCACACCATCCACCCCCCCTCCACGCGCACCATCCACCACCCCCCCTCTACGCACACCATCCACCCCCCCCCTCTACGCACACCACCACCACCCCCCCCCCCTCTACGCACACCATCCACCCCCCCCCCTCTACGCACACCATCCACCACCCCCCCCCCCCCCGCCTCCACGCACATCAACCCCGCTCCACCCACACCACTAATCCCCCCACCACCCACATCACTAATCTCCCCCTCTGCCCACACAGAGGGGGAGATTAGTGATGGCGGGAGATCACATCAACACCACACCCTTCCTCGCACACCACCTCCACTAACAAATAATATTAGTTGTAATAACTTCACTTCAGTGTCACTTCACTGATGCTAACATCAGGGTCGGCAATTTAACTGCACATTTTTATTTAATTATAACGTTTTAGGAAGTGTTACGAAGGCTAACTTATACAAGGTTGAGACGTCGTGCCCCAAGGGTCAATTAGTAGCCTAGCTCTTAACGAGGGTTATACACAAGTATAATAGGCAGACGCCGCAGCAACCACCACCACATACCACTCTCTTGCCCCAATTCGTTCGTTTTTTTTATCATGATCAACAATCTCTATACAGAGATGACTCTACACGTATATCTCTATACAGAGATACATGTGTAGAGTCACATGCAAGTTGTCACTGCAATTTTGTCATGCCGGAACTGTTTTCGAAATATAGGTTTTCGGGATTAAAAAAATACACATTCAGTGGCTAAAAAAAAAGAAAGTTCTAATTCTTAGACAAGTTCTTGTCTAATCTTCATTTAATTAAGGTCAATGACACTTGACTTCTGTCTTGTACTTCTCGAAAATAACGGTAGTCGTTTAGGTAGATTATCTTAAGTCTGACACAGAGCTCAAGACACTAGCCCAAAGTACACAGCATCTCCTGAACCCTCTCGAGCACACGTTTCTATCAGCAGTTGACTATCAAGTTCAAGTATGTTTATTGAGATAAGCAATAAATACATCTCAAAGGGATAGAGTAGCTTAGGCTATTTCTACCCCCCCAGTTGACTATCAGAGTGAGACAATCATTTGGATTGGTGGGTACAGCGACGGCATCGTTTTGTAGGTTCGATCCCGCCCGCCACCGTCGGATCCCGGGATTTGCAGTCCCCGTGGTGTAGTGGTTAAGATGCTCGCCTGGCATTTCACAAGCTCTTTGTCCTGGGTTCGTATCCTGGCCATGGAGGATTTACTAGGCGCAAATCCTTAACTGTAGCCTGTGTTTAACTCAACAGTAAAATGGGTACCTGGTTGTTAGACGATTTTTCGCTGCGTTGTATTCCGGGGAACATAAGATTAAGGATAGGATTATGGACTTGTCCGAAACGCTACGCGTACTAGTGGCTGTACAAGAATGTAAGAAATCTTGTATATTTAAATAAATAAATAAATCCCCGATTATCCAAGGGGTTGGGCACCATTCGTTCCCTCCATCTTATTCCAGCTGTTTCTTATAATCTCTTCAAAGTGCTGTGGTTTTCATACGCAGTGTTAAAGTAAGATTTAACATTACATTAATTTTCCATGTTATTTTTTAAGAATAAAAGTTAGATTCAAATTGTTGTTTAAAATGTTTAATTTGTTGACAAAATACTTGGTAAAAAAGTCAAAGTCCTCTCGTGTCTCAATACATTCTTTACATTTCAGTTGCTTCTTTATGTTTATTGAAAAGAACAAATTGCAAGAAAAGAAGTTAGACCTTCAGATTAACTGATTGCTTAAATCATGATATCAAATATATGTGTGGTTTCTACCACTAGATTAATATCGAAGTTTTCATGAGTTCACCAAGTGAGGAAACTGATGAGGGTGCCATTGTCTTAAGTCTGATGCCGAGAAAGTCACCAAAGGTTTCATGTCAAGTAATCCCTTATAAATATCTTAAGCTAACATACTTAGTCTAACCTAACAAATTCAAAGTGTGTGTTCAAAGGTTGAAGGGACACATTGTTGACGGGGCGACTTGTCTGATATCCTCGCCAACCTGTTATCACGTTGCATCGCATTAGTGTCCATTTCACGCAGGTTTTACTTGTTTAATTTCTTTGAAGTGTGTGTGTGTGTGTATTCACCTAGTTGTGTTTGCGGGGGTTGAGCGTTGCTCTTTCGGCCCGCCTCTCAACTGTCAATCAACTGTTTGCTAACTTTTTTTTCTCCTAACGAGGCCCCTTAGAGGGGCCTCGTTGATTACAGTAGTCGGTTGGTGGCATTGTCGTAAACGTTCAGACGGGGCTTGGAGCAGAGCAGAGAGCTGAGTGAGGCCGGAGTCGCTGAGCCCTATGTGGGAGAGCATGACGGCTCGATAGGGAATTGTGAGAGTTTGAACTCGGGGAGCGAGAGCGTTGTAGCTCGATGCGGTCGTAGTCTGCTGTCTGCTCTGTCGAAGCTGTAGCGTCTTGGGTCGTAACGGATGCGCGAAAGTGCTAAGTAGACGAAATCGGTAACGCTTCATGAATACACTGATTTATAGAGTAAGACTAACATTAAAGTTTAATGTGTGTTGAACACCAACTTGTGTGTGTTCGTAAATGCATTATAATTCTTAAATATCACACAAGGGTGAAAGTATATTAAGTTTTCTCGTTCGTATTTCTTTGTACTCTTCTTATTTGTAGTCCTGAGTTTACATAAATTAATACAATTCATGAAACGGGCCAGTTTTCAGTACACAATATCTCATAGAGAATGTTTAATTAAACCAAAATTACAGAACACTATAATCCTAGCACCAGAGAGAATCAATACATTAGTATAGCGAGTCTTCCATTTACGAAAGCAATGCTATCTCATTCTTTGAATGTTTTAATATTAATGTTGCAATTAAGAATTCTAATGCGGTTAAGGAATTAAAAGGATGTATTAACCAGTTTCTCTGTGCGCTTGCATTTATGAAATCCTTTGAAGTTGCGAAAGTGTATTTTGGTGAAACCTGTAAAGATTTGGACATTCGATGAAAGAAAATATAGTATTCAAACTGGTACCTAACACGGTATAATTACACTTGAGAGAGTATGATTATCCAGTCGATTAAAAAATATTTCTTTTGCAAATCATTTACGGATAGAAACATACTTGAATGTAGTTTAAATTTAATATATTTTTTTACAGTAGCTCTGTATTTTATAAGTTAGAACCATTTATTGTTAGCAATATTACAAATATTATTGAAAGGATGAATTATTTTGACGTGATTTTTGCGCCTGCTTTTTGGAATTCACATTTCTTACATTACATATAAAATTAAGTAATTTAAGAAAAGCCTACTACAGAGTGTGAACCTATCCCGGGCATGTGCCTTTTCATCATGCTGGTGTGGCATATCTCATTTTCTCAAGAGATTTTCATTGATTTTCCTTTGAATACTGCTTCATTTACGAGTACAACATATGTTTACCAAGGAGAGCAGTCTTGATAGACCAGATAGGAATCAAATCCGGTCTCCGTGGTGTAGTGGTAAGACACTCGCCTGGCGTTCCGCGAGCGCTGTCATGGGTTCGTATCCTGGCCGGGGAGGATTTACTGGGCGCAATTCCATAACTGTAGCCTCTGTTTAACGCAACAGTAAAATGTGTACTTGGATGAAAAAAAAAGATTCTTCGCGGCAGGGATCGTATTCCAGCGACCTGCCCGAAACGCTACGCGTACTAGTGGCTGTACAAGAATGTAACAACTCTTGTATATATCTCAAAAAAAAAAAAAATGTAAATTACCAAGAGAAAAGATCAAGTGAATGTTGAAAAGTGATCAAGGTTTGGATCCACCCTGGCCCTGTGGCAATGTTATATGATGGTGCAGAGCTTTTTTCTGAATACAAAATAGAGACAGTAAAGATTTTAGAGTTCATTGTTAGAAGAGAGAACTGAAGTGACGCAGGATATGAAGGAAAAATGCTCGGATACTCAGACCTTGACGAGTTGGATCAAACAGGTTACATATATAGATATAGTTTTCTAAATGACAAGAAAAATTAAGTTTTATAACATTTTGTATTTTACACTTGTTTGTAAATTGTGTATAAATGTGCATAAATATACTGTACCATTAAAGCAGTCCATCCTCCAATAATAATAGTACTTATAACACTTGGGTCAAAACGTTCACGCTTACTAATGATGAATTAGCCCAAATGGCATTCTAAGACAAGGCAAAATAATGAATCTAACTTGCCGAAGTAATCCTAGGCCTAAAATTCGCTATCTTAGACGCAATATAATACATGTATGTGCTATACCAGGTTTAGGAATGTTTACACTTGATTTCTTGTTTTGTTTTACTTGCTTCAATAAAGTTTAGTTAATTCATTTATTATGCACCCCATACCCATCTTGTGGGCGGTAGTGGAAAGGGTTAAAGAGGCACATAATGGGCTCAGGGACTGAACCCCACAATTCATTTAGCTAAGCAAGTTACAATCTTGATGAGCTAGTTACAAAATTCAGTATAAGTCGTCACATCAACAATGGGTTCGAGATCGACCACAAGTACAGTTTCTAAATTAAGCAACTAACATATGTGGAGAGCTAGTGTTACAATTGATATGCTTCAATAAAACGGTACAAAATGTGATAATTGTTGGCAGCAAGAGGTTTGTACGTTCAACTAAATATAGTTGATATAAGTACTGTCAGTTTAGGATGGGTTGCATTGTATTTATCTTCAAATATTTCTTTTATTAGTTTTGAATTAATCAAAACTATCCTCAGTTTTGATGAGTTAACACCATATAAGATACTAAATGTCGATTCACGAAATTTTTAGTTGATATTTTGATTTGTGCGAGTTTAACAAGTAAAATAATTTTTTGTTTTCTTGAGCTTTTTGTTTGTGTGGTTATCAGAGAAGTTTGGGCTTGAAATATAATACCCGGTGCGTGTGGGAAGAGGTCCGGGTAAAGGTGAAGCATCAAGTGTGGCTGTACGTGCTGGCTTTGTTTACATTGGCTCTCCCTAAATACACTGAAGCCTAACAATATAAAGCGTAACAGCTGCCACAGCCAAAATGAAACAATATATTACCTTCAGCTTAAGTAACTGAATTAATCACAAAAAATACTTACTCTGTACCTGTACATATAACAAGCCGGTAGCTTTCAAAAAAGATTTTGAATTAATCCAGTAGCTTACAAAATTTACACTGTTTGGCTGACACAGTATATACACAGGGCCTCCAGTATCGTAATGAACAGATCAGAAATCAACCAACTAGGCTACAAACCCATTTATTCGGCAACAGTCGGGTTTATAAGGAAAGGAGCCCCACTTCATCGATCTTTGTCCCTGAGGTACAAAAAATGTCTTGTGGATTATTTTCAACACCATTACACTTGTTCCTTTACTTAAGGATTGCACACACATTTGCCATTAATTTTCAGTCACAATTCTTACTGATAACCCTATATGAGATAATAGTACCTAAGGAGGCATTCTGTATATAATCTCTGGCCTAATGAATTATACTTGTACCCTCAATGTTACATGTGCAATAACTGTTTTAACGTAAGTATATTTAGAACGCTATCTTATTCGAACCCTGGCCAGGGAGGTTTTACTGGGCACCAATCCTTGACTGCTCGCCCCCTCCCCCTGTTCTCCCAGCAGTAATTGAGGACCTGCAGGTTGCTAACCGATTGGCCGATCATATTCTAGGTAAAACTAGCAGCATTAGGCTTAACATGAGCTATGGGAAGGGCAAGCTCTCAGCCTGCTACCATAAATTACTACTACTGTACCAACCTATATAAAAAACAAACCAAAAAAAGTGTCACCATGGATTGTCTCCCACTTGACGCCCCCATGAATGAAGTCACCAAAGTTGAGTCAGTGAGAGATGAAGTCGGTGCCTGAGTGTCGGGAGCTCTGACAGGTCCTCGAGTTTGGACAGATTAGGCCAAATTGGCAACGGCCAAAACAACCCGCTGCTAATTAGTGGCTTGATGCATTGTACTTGTCTTACCGTTGTATCTTCCTCTGTTCCATGTATGTACATTTGTGTTAACTATTATTATATATTCAGTTTTCAGAAAAGGCTGATCTAATTATACAGTATGTGTTGGTCACTGTTTTGCTATATACACTGTCAGCATAGTTACTCTTTGATTAAGAATTTTGTTTTGTTTTCAGAAATCTCGTCCGAGAGACAGAGAGGCTGAGCTCACCTCAACTGTGAGTACAATTTGAGTTATTTCAGATCACCGTGTTTTTCATTTTGTTAACCGTGTCAGTTTTTACGTCTTACTGAACACTCATTTGATATAGTCTTTACCTTCTCAACTGACTGATTTCCGGCAGTTCAATTGATTCATATTGAAAATGAAGAAGACATTTGCGGTAATTGCCCCTAAATGTAAAGACTATAAACATGGATGCTATGAACCATTAAAACCCCGTAAGACCATCTTCGTTAAACATTTGAGATCACTGCCAAATAACGATATTGCACAATGTAATAATATTCCTAGTTTTAACCACTCATCTGAAGTCTGTATAAACTACATCAAGTTAATATTCCTGATGAATTTCACTTTTGTAATTCATCAGAAATATTAACTTTTTATTATGTTATCAACTACAAGGTTCTGAAATTGATAGTTGTACAGGCACTACACCTGACACTTCGCCAGAGAAATCATTCAAAGAACTAGTTTACTTAACTAGTTGTGCTTGTGGGGGTTGAGCTCTGGCTCTTTGGTCCCGCCTCTCAACTATCAATCAACTGGTGTGCAGGTTCCTGAGCCTACTGGGCTCTATCTACACTTGAAACTGTGAATGGAGTCAGCCTCCACCGCATAAATAGTGTATGATGAAGATGAGGCTGCAACCCTTCACCTTGATGGCACTCCATTGAAATTACGTAAGTATCTACCTACCATGGTATGTGCATTGCTTCATATATAATATAGCTGCATTGGATCCTTAGCACATATTAAACATAATACAAATATAGTATAGAATATTAATAATCAATAACTTAAAAAAAATAAAATGGCACAAAACTGTCAATTTTTTTCCTCAGGCTGCAAGACAGGACAAAACTCTTCACCTTGATGTCATTCCATTGAAATTACGTAAGTATCTACCTACCATGGTATGTGCATTGCTTCATATATAATATAGCTGCATTGGATCCTAAGCACATATTAAACATAATACAAATATAGTATAGAATATTAATAATCAATAACTTAAAAAAAATAAAATGGCACAAAACTGTCCAATTTTTTTCCTCAGGCTGCAAGACAGGACTAAACTCTTCACCTTGATGTCATTCCATTGAAATTACGTAAGTATATTCCTACCATGGAATATGCATTGCTTGATATATAGTATACCTGCATTGGATCCTTAGCACATATTAGTTAAACATAATACAAATTTAGCATCGAATATTTATAATTAATAGCTCAAAACTGTTACTTTTAAATCTTTTTTCTCAGATGATCTGAACAGCACAGCTCCAAGAATGGCTATTAAAACTATATATAAATGCTTCACTGTCTCTGAAAAGGATATTGACGTACACTATTGCAGTACCACTCAATTAAGTTGATGCTGGAGCATCCAGTAAGAAAGTTCATGTGGAGCACATTGAAAGCTAAGTTGCTAACTTTTAATTTGACGGAGCTCCTTTATATCTTATAATTAAATATTACATCCAACGACTAATGCTATTCCACATATAATTCAGTTGCCATCAATTTGATTAAATTCGGAATGTTTCTTCAGTAAAAAAAAATAAATTTTTTGCGTTTCATTCTGATATAGGTTTGAGATAATGATGAACTCAAAGAAGCATTCAATGCAACTACTTCCTATGAGCGAAAAGTTCAGATCCTTATTATATTCAACAGGTTGTTGCTTGGAGTGGCCCGCAGGCCCACGTAACTACAGCCTGGGCGGTCCGGCACTTGCTGAAAACTGTCCAGTTGAAGTTTTTACAAGGTAGGATCAAGTATAACATTTGGGGTTTAAGGCTCATGCTCTGTGATGTTATGAAACGCTCCCTAAACATAAGGTCGTCATACATAATTATTCCCAGATCCTTACATGTTGTTTTCCTACTATGGGCAGATTTGATTGTTTTGTATCCTGTAGTTATAAGGTCTTCATTTTTACCATGCCTAAATACCTGGAATGTATCGCTGTTAAACATCATGTTATTTTTTACTGCCCAATCGAAAAAATTATTAACATTAGCTTGTAGCTTTCATTATAGTCTACAGAAGTAATTTTAATTGTGATTTTTGTGTCATTTGCAAAAGATGACAAGAAGTTGTGACGTATTTTTTGTCTATCTGATATGAGAATAGGGAAAAGCAGTGGGGCAAGGACTGTGCCCTGAGATACAAAGATTTTCACATTGCTTGGACTCGATTTTATATGATTGATTTGTTTTTTTTTGTGTTCTGTTTGTTAGAAAATTTAATATCCATTGCCCTACTTTCTTGTTGTTCCTGTTGACCTTAGTTTGTGGGTTCTCTCTGCTCACGAATCAGTGCTAACTAGAATTATAATACTATATAAAAATTACAGCGCATCTGGTTACATTAATTACAAGTAAGATAATTGTCATTAATTACAAGTTTTAATTACAAGTCAATTATGTTTTAGAGAGCCAATAATCACGTGCAGTGTTTCAGACACTGCACCTTCCTTTGTAAAGAAATACAAATAATTTGTTGTAGATTTGGCGCACAACCTTGGAAAGAAATATCATCTGTGATAGAGATTTTGCTTTCACGTCTCTTGTATCAAATTTGTCTCCGTTTGCTTAAGCTTGCTTGGAAACAGCTGATACAGGTGTGATTCTACTAAATTTTCATGACGAAACTGGTTTTTATTAACGCCAGTACTGGTATTCGTGAGTTTTTTTTATCTATTAAAGTTAAATGGTCACATGCGCGCTCTCTCTCACATACATTATATATATATATATATATATATATATATATATATATAATATAATATAATATAATATAATATAATATATGCAATCATATTCAATATTTTATATATCCTGTTAATTGTTTTCTTGTTTAGGGCTTTTATCCCCTCTGAACTTGTGACAATTAACTTTGTACCATATATGTAACCAATACCTGGTTGATATCTGGTTGATGGGGTTCTGGGAGTACTTCTACTCCCCAAGCCCGGCCCGAGGCCAGGCTTGACTTGTGAGAGTTTGGTCCACCAGGCTGTTGCTTGGAGCGGCCCGCAGGCCCACATACCCACCACAGCCCGGTTGGTCCGGCACTCCTTGAAGGAAACAATCTAGTTTCGTCTTGAAGATGTCCACGGTTGTTCCTGTAATATTTCTGATGCTCGCTGGTAGGGCGTTGAACAACCGTGGGCCTCTGATGTTCATACAGTGTTCTCTGATTGTGCCCATGGCACCTCTGCTCTTCACTGGTTCTATTCTGCATTTTCCTCCATGTCGTTCACTCCAGTACGTTGTTATTTTACTGTGCAGATTTGGGAACTGTCCCTCCAGTATTTTCTATGTGTATATTATTTGGTATTTCTCGCGTCTCCTTTCTAGTGAGTACATTTGGAGAGCTTTGAGTCGATCCCAATAATTTAGGTGCTTTATCTCGTCTATGCGTGCCGTATATGTTCTCTGTATTCCCTCAATTTCAGCAATCTCTCCTGCTCTGAAGGGGGAAGCGAGTACTGAGTAGTACTCAAGACGGGAAAACACAAATGATTTGAAGAGTACAACCATTGTGATGGGATCTCTGGACTCGAAGGTTCTCGTAATCCATCCTATCATTTTTCTGTCTGACGCAATACTTGCTTGGCTATGCTCCCTAAACGTTAGGTCGTCGGACATCATTATTCCTAAATCCTTGACATGCTGTTTTCCTACTATGGGCAGATTCGATTGTGTTTTGTACCCTGTATTCATGTTTAAGATCCTTATTTTTGCCGTATCTGAGTACCTGGAATTTATCACCGTTAAACATCATGTTATTTTCTGCTGCCCAATCGAAAACTTTGTTAATATCTGTAGTTTATCAATGTCTTCAGCAGAGGTAATTTTCATGCTGATTTTTGTATCATCTGCAAAGGATGACACGAAGCTGTGACTTGTGTTTTTGTCTATATCTGATATGAGAATAAGGAACAGCAATGGTGCAAGGACTGTACCTTGAGATACAGAGCTTTTAACTGCGCTCGGACTCGATTTTACTTGATTGACTGTTACTCTTTGTGTTCTGTTCGACAGGAAATTGAGTATCCAGCGTTCTACTTTACCAGTTATACCCATTGACCTCATTTTGTGTGCAATCACTCCATGGTCACATTTGTCGAATGCCTTTGCAAAATCTGTGTACACGACATCTGCATTGTTTTACCACTAATGCCTCAGTGATTTTGTCATAGTGGTCAAGTAGCTGTGAGAGGCACGATCTTCCTGCTCTAAATCCATGTTGGCCTGGGTTGTGGACGTCATTGGTTTCCATGAATCTAGTGACCTGACTCCTGATCATTCTCTCAAATACTTTTATTATGTGGGACGTTAGTGCAACTGGTCTATAATTCTTTGCCAATGCTTTGCTACCACCCTTGTGTAGAGGGGCTATGTCTGTTGCTTTAAGCGCATCTGGTATCTCCCCCGTGTCCAAGCTCTTCCTCCACACTATACTGAGTGCCTGTGCTACTGGCACTTTGCATTTCTTTATAAATATTGAATTCCATGAGTCTGGACCCGGGACCGAGTGCATGGGCATGTTGTCAATTTATCTTTCAAAATCTGCCACGCTCGTGTTGATATTAGTTATATTTACAGGTGTTTGAGTATCATTCAAAAAGAAATTGTCCGAATCTTCCACTTACATGCCGAGTATCGGAGTGCTAAACATGTCCTCGTACTGCTTTTTTAGGATTTCACTAATTTCTTTGTCATCCTCAGTGTACGAACATTCACTAATACGAATAGGTTCAATACTGGCAGTGGGTTTCTCTTTTGATTTAGCATCATTTGTAGATTGTAGCATCAATGCTACATCAATGTAGATTACAACATTTAGCAATGTTGTAATCTATTTTGTGTAATGAAGTTCCAAATAAAATGCTTAGAAATATGTAAGGGGATGGTAGAAGACAATATGTGAGCACACGTGGGAGCCCTACAAGGCTGCCTCGGGTGCTGCATATCCTCTTCTTCGAGGCCAAGTGTCCCTACACCCAACCAGAGGTGATATCCCCAATGTACACACACACACACACACACACACACACACACACACACACACACACACACACACACACACACACACACACACACACACAACTTTTTTTTAGTGTCAGAGTAATTAACATTTGGAATGCATTAGTCAGTGATGTGGTGGAGGCTGACTCCATACACGGTTTCAAATGTAGATACGATAGAGCCCAGTAGGCTCAGGAATCTGTACATAAGTTAATTGACGGTTGAAAGGCGGGACCAAAGAGCCAGAGCTCAACCCCCGCAAGCACAACTAGGTGAGTACAGTGTGCGAGATGAACAAGACACATCTCTGCATATTTTCAAATAAATTTTCAAATAACGTCAATGTAATTTACGTTCTTACTCTGATCAAGAATCATATCATTTAGTGCATGTGTTAATAAAATATAATTTTATTTAACTTGATAGGAATTATTTCGAAGAAAAATGTCTGAGTTAAAACGCACATCTCAATAATATGATAAATTTATTTTTGTGTATTCGAATTGCATGAACTACGCATTTCCTAGTTAATGCAAACAATGCCGTTCAGGTGTACAGCATCATTAGGCATTCCAGACAGGCACGAGTTGGTCTCCTTGAACCCATGTTGGCTAACTTGGTACCTCTGACCGGACGGCACACACACTGCCTCATCCTCCCCACACCCTGATCTTCCTCCCCACACCCTCATCCTCCCTCACACCCTCATCTTCCTCCTCACACACTCATCTTCCTACAATGCCCCCCATCTTCCTCCCCATATTGCTTCATCTTTCTACCCACACTACCTCATCTTCCCCGCACTGCGCCGCCTCGTGCGCCCACACTTGACTTCTCTCTCTCTCTCTCTCTCTCTAAGTCTAGCCAATGTCACTTAAACTAAACTTCTGTTAATTACTGCCACTCAAGCGGGTTGGTAAAGTTATTTTTACAACGTTAGGTAAGCACATCTGTTCAAATTGATATCAAAGGGAGAAAAACTGAGGGAGAGGGAGATGATTAAAGGGAATGGTAAAGACGTACGTCGGTAGCAGTGGGTCTCGCACGTCAAGACAGACGTCAGCAGCGGGGAACCCATGTGCGTCAATTTAGACGCCTTATACAGCAGTAAGCCACGTGGGTCATGACGCCCGCAACAGTAAATATTACAATTATATACATACAGAATATATATTCGTAGGATATTTGCTATATTTTATTGTCTCGTATAAATATTAATTGGAATAACAAAGAGTAGAATGTGTTGAGTGACACCAGTAGTAATAACGTACTCTCGCCGTGGTGTGTAGGAAGGGTGTTGCTGGCACAGCATGTCAAGATGTACTGCTGTATGATGTTTACAGCAGAGACTGGTTCATTCCGTGCCATACGATGTTTACAGTAGACAATGGTTCATTCCGTGCTTGTGTTTGTTATATCGAATGTATTGATGGTATTTATCACACAATGGGTCCACCTGTTGCTCTTGGAGGCTCTTCTGTCTCAAGTTAGTGCTCCAGTGATTATATCTTAGTGAACTGATTCTAGGTCTAGTCAATATCTTGGTCAGCATGCACACAGCAATCCCTTTTACCCTTATTTCAATCGATGGTAGCTTGGTTTCTAGCCTTGGGTTCAGTATTTTAGTCCATATGGGAGCCCCTGTTATGACTCGCATTGCATCATTTTGAATAACCTCAACGTTTGCCCACTGACCAGGAGAAAGAGTGAGTAGGACAGGCACTACATAATCAACTAGGGAACGAACGGCGTGTATGTAAAACATTCTTAACAATTTGTGTCCCGCTTCTAGACGGGGCCCTGTGATGGCTCTTATTATATTAAGTCATGATTTTGCTTTCTCCTACAGATATTGAATTTCCTTGTTTTTTAGAATCTATCCACACTGATATATTGATATTGTGTAACTCACTGAAGGTTAATGTCGTGGATGCATAGGTGCCTGTCTGGAGTGTTGCCACCTAGTCTCATTGCCTTAGACTTCTGTGATGATATTTTTAACCCTAAAAATGTTGCATTAAGATGTTACTTTTTCTAACGCCCCTTGTGCTTTATTTAGAAGTGAAGGACCTGTAATGACTAATGCTATATCATCAGCATAGCTTAGCAATTTAACCCTTTCTGCAAATGTCATGGTAACGAGGCTTTGCATAAGGATGTTAAAAAGACTAGGACTGAGGACTCTTGTAGAGTCCCATTCTCATGCAAGTGGTAGTCCACACTTGTCCTTACAACTTTACTCTGGCATAACTGTGACTTGGGTAATCTTGAATCCATGCTAGCATTTTTCCCTTTACACCTTTTTTTAACTAAGGTGTGTAAAATTGCTTGCGAGCTTGCAAGTTCGAATGCTTTTTCTAGATCAAGGAAGATCACTATAGCTGGACCTGAGCTAACTGTTCCTATGCAGTTGGCAGTACCTACTCCTCTACTGAGGCTAAATATGTGTTTATGCAGGTTTCCAGTCTTCCACAGTAGCCTATTTAAGATCATCTGTTCTGCAGTTTTATTACTGCATGATGTTAATGAAATGGGTTTGTAATTGCCAGGTTCTTTCGGCTTAGGAATTGGAATGATGTCTTGGAAACCTCTTAGAATTTCTTCCAAGAGGTTTCTCTAGAAACTCGTCTTGCTTCAGATATCACTGCTTTTAGCAGAGTTCTTCCTTCTGGTGTGGGGTTTCTCTTTAGACTTTTCTGAAGATGTTGACTGTGAATTTGTTCTTTAACTTCATTACTATAGAACCAATAGTTCTTTGGTTTTGTTTTCTGAGATAATAATTGGAATAGCTTTGTTTGCAGCAGCTGCAATGGCTTCCTGCAGATTAGTCTTATGTATGTTCAAATCCTCAAGTGGCATGTAAGTTGCATACCATTTTTTCAAGTTTCTCTTGGTATATATTCCAGTTGGCTTTTTTTTTCAATTCCACCTAGGTCGTTCTATGTTTAGTGTTGTGACAGTAACATAGTGGTCACTGGTGATCATGGCGTCTACCTCCCACTTCGCCTGATGCTCGAGTGCTGTTGAGATTAATGTAAGATCACGGGAACCTCCTTGAATGTGAGTGGGTTCCCCAGGGTTGAGAAATGTAATTTCAGGTACTTCTTGCAGAGCTGCAGCTAAATGGTGCCCATCTGAATTGGCTGGCTCAGCCGCACCTAACTTTTGATGATGAGCATTAAAATCACCAACAACAAATACATTTTCATGCGTGGCCAATGCAAGCACTGCCTCTGCTTCTAGTTTACGTCTAGGGGGGCTTGTAGACGTTGTATATGAGGAGCTCAATATTAGCCATATTCACTGTTACTGCTAATACCTCTACTCCATCCCACATGAAACTGGGTATATTTTCTTGCTGGGTATGATATTTCTGACTAGGGTCATTAACCCTCTTTGTCTCCCCTGTTCATATGGTATAATATTGTGCTGATATCAGCTAATCTGAAGGACTTGTGGCTAGGAAGAGATTTCTTCCAAAACGATTATATCTGGTTTCGTCTGTTGCAGCTTCCTGAAGGGTGTGGTTTTTATTTCCAAAACCTTGAATGATCCACTGCAGTGTTTGTAATGGCCAGACGACGGTTTCGGTTGGTGTTGCCTGTTCTAATAGAACTCTTTGGAATCGACGTCTATATTCTCCACCTCGCAAGTCGTGTCACTGCAAATTGGACTGCACTGATTGCTCGTGGTCATCCCCTGCAGTGTTGGAATCTGTGCATAACTGTGGTCCATCACTTTGCTGGTAGTATTGCTGCACATCGGACTGCATTGATTGCTCGTGACCCCATTTCTTGTGTTGTCGGAATCTGTGCATCTCTGCCATCTAGTATTTCGTTGTTGATGTTGCTGCATATTGGGCTGCATTGATTGTTTGTGCCCGCCTCTTGTGTTGTTGGAACCTGTACATCTCCGCTGTTCAATACTTCTTTATTGGTGTTGCTGCATATCAGACTGCATTTGCTGTTGTCTGTCTCTTGTGTTTACTGCCCGAAACGCTTTGCGTAATAGTGGCTTTAGGCATTGTATGTACTAGCTCTATCTATAAAGCCAACAAACTTTGTAAAATCTCTTTATGTATGTACCTTTACCTAAATAAAAATTATTATTATTATTATAAATTATTATTGTAAGATTCTGTTGATCTTGAGTGGTCACTGTTTCTTGCAGTTGCTTGTGAATGTTGATGGTCTTGACTACCCGACTGTTGTTGGTAATCCTTATGTCCATGTCACGTTGTTTGTCCTCTTGTGCTTCGTCTTGTCTCAGACTGTATTTCTTGTGTAACTGTGGTCTGCTGTACGATCTTGTCCATTATTACACAAGTGATTTCTTGAGTCTGTTGTGAGGTGTTCTGCGTCATCTGTAGGCAATTGATAATGGTCTCTGCCATGATCTTTACAATTTTTTCAGCTGGACGTCCGTAAAACTGTATATCTGTTGTGTTGTTTCCGAAAGTAATTGCTTTTTGCTTTTTTGCTTTTGTTGTATTTCTGCTGCATTTTTGTATATTTTCTGATTTGCAGTTGATAGATTGGGGAAATTTTTGTTCTATGAGAGTGGGTCCCTTCTGTGGCTGTACACTAGTGTTCCAGACATTGGTGGTGTATGTAGTACTGGTCTGTGTGTTTATCCTGGCCTGAGCTGTCTGCACCTTTTCTTTCTGTGCAGAGCAGGTTGTGCTTCAGGCATGATGGTTTGCCTCCACAATTTAGACATTTGGTTGTTGTCTGGTTTGCCTTGTGCTTGGCTATACAGTCTTTGGTTGGTTGCCTCTGACTGCACAGCATCTCCTGTCCAGTGCATCGTGATTGATGGTGGCCATATTTCTGACACCTGAGGCAGTGCAGGGGTTCCGGGACGTATTGTCTCTGTCGGTATATTCCCCAATTTCCAAGCTTGAATGTTTCTGGCACATGTCCCATGATGGTCACCAGAACCTGACTTGTCGCTGCTTTGTCTACTTTTGTGCCGCATCGTTCTGCATTCAGGATTTGCTTGTGTTCTAGTACTGGATCCAGGGGAAAGTCGATAGGGTATCCCAAAAGCACGACTCGTGTACGTCTTTCTGAAGGGTCCAGCTTTTCCAAGCATACAGGTTTTCCTTGCAGAACTTTTACTTTTTCTAAGTTGCAGTCTGTTGGTCTCGTGGTGTCATTATTATTTCTCCTTTCATGTTGACTGTGATGGAAAGTTTGAGCTCTGGTTGTTCCTTTTCCATTACCATTACTACTCCATATGCTGTAGGAAAGTGGTCTGTGTGCATTATCTTGAATTTTGGAAGATGTGCAGAGTTTGGCGATGTCTGGTGTGAGAATGGTGGTGGTGTCCTCTCCTGTCTCATACTGTTGTCCTGTGGCTGGGCTGTGGAGATAGGTACATTGTCTGACACTGGCTGGTGTGTGACTGGTACTGTCCTCTCTAGGCTCATTATGTCTGCTGTCTTGCTGGTAGAAGCACCTGGTGAAGCCTCGATAGCAGTTTTCTTCGGTGTCTGCTGCACCTCGGTGCACTGTCCACTCCTCGTCTGAAAGGCTGCCTACATCGCCTCTTTCTCTTCGACTTCCCCCATGACATCTCCACGTAGTGAGGACCATTTCACTGCCCTACCTAATGCCGAGACACTCCTAGTCCTTGACAAATTCATTTCCCTCCAACGGAGGTCGTAGAATGATTCCCCAAGGTGGAATCAGGGATACCCAACACCTAATTCAGCTGTTTGGTCTACCTTTCCCTGAAAAGACTCGGTAAACCTAAGGTGCCCCCTTGTGGCGATGCTTGCAGGGTTGGACTCTTAAGTGACCTGGTCAGTGATACAGTCCTCAGGAAAAAAAAAAGTCATGGTCGAGGAGAATGCGGTAGGAGAGTTTGGGTCGCCTGAGTACTGGGTTGCGCAGAAAACGTCAGATGGGCAGCAGATAATCAACAACGTTGTTCATCAACTGTAGACGAAATCGGGATTGTTTCCTTCCAAACAAGATATTGTCTGGGTCTTGGAATATTGATGTATTCTTCCTCACAAAACCGCGATGATTTGAGCTGATGGGTGCTCAGAATCGTAAGTTTTCCCAGGAACAAATCTGTGTGCGGCTAGCTAGTAATGGCGTCGGCAGCAAGTCCTGCTGTATGATGTTTACAGCAGACTGGTTCATTACGTGTTATACGATGTTTACAGCACATTAATGATTCATACCGTGCATATGTTTACAGCAGACAATGATTTATACTTTGCTGTATGATGTTTACAACAAACAATGATTCATTCCTTGCTGTGTGATTGTTTACAGCAGACAATGATTCATACCTTGCTGTATGTTAACAGCAGACATGAATGATTCATACCGTGCTGTATGATGTTTACAGCAGACATGAATGATTCATACCGTGCTGTATGATGTTTACAGCAGACATTAATGATTTATACCATTCTGTATGATGTTTACAGCAGACATTTAATGATTCATATCGTGTTGTATGAGAAAAAATATCTTGTAGAAACTAGGTATAATGTTAATCTTAATTGACAAAGGAAGTAACAATAACAACAGTGGTGATACTGTCTCCATAGTCCATACCAAGTGCTGAAGCTGCAACAGATATAGGTTAGCATTTGACTCAAAATAAGACGGAATTAACTATCAAGAAACAATAAGAGTATTAACTAACGAAAAACAATAAGAGTATACACCGATGTTGTGTACTTTACGTTGAATATAAAGTAGAGTTTACCTTTGTAACCTTTGTCTCCATTCGGGATTAAAAGTTTATTTGAAGGTTAGATTCAAGTGGGTGGACGACCTTTATGACAAGCAAACGGTTTGCCTTAAATCTTGTTACTTGCCTGAATTACCTGAGGGGGCCCACTAATACTCGTGACCTCGACGAGGACAGGAAGCCGGCGGCTTGACAAAGGTCCCCTCCCATTTGCCCTGATTTTCTTTTCTTGACCTACACGACACGAGTTTAATAAGATAGCAAGTCTCCGATAGGCAAACGACGTGAAGACTTTATCATCACGGAGAGGCCGTAGGCTTTCTGCAGTTATCTTTATTTTTTATGTTACGTTGATGTCGGCTGGTACTGAAGGTTAAAAAAAAAAATTCTGAGGCTTTGGTTGCCAGTGTGGTGGGTGGTCATCCCAATCACAGTGTTAATTTAGCGAGGCTACTATACATTAAAAGCAAATTAAAAAACATACGTTATGTAAAAAAAATCTCTGGTCAGTGTTCCAAATGGTTTCTTTGTTAATTATGATATTGCGAAGTTGGCCTACTGTGGCGGTAACTTGGAGACGTATAACAGCGTAGGTACTAACAGATGGCTTAGGTGTAATAACCCAAAATTGTTAACCATTGGTCAACGAATCTTTTGAAAAAAAATTATATACAGATGAATTAAGAATGGAGAAGTGTAAATAAAATATGCGTATAGCAGGGCAGAGACAAGGTTAGATCTGTTTTCACTACCAATAATGCAGTTGGTTTTTGAGCTTTCAACCACAAAAGGTGATTAGCGCCTATTTTGTATCTGGCCATAATTGTTATTACGTTTGTGCTGTTATGCATTGCCGGATCTGCAAAGATTCCATTGGTAATGCATCCAGTGAAGAGGTGGCGGCTGGGATCCGGCTGCTGACGATGGCCTTACGTAGGCAAGTTCTCCAAGCAAACAACTGACCGCGCCAACACTGACTTGTGTTGTTCTTACACCACCTCGTTACCCCCACTGTGTCTGTTGTTGTTGGTTGGTTGATGGTCACTGTGTCTGTTGTTGTTGGTTGGTTGATGGTCACTGTGTCTGTTGTTGTTGGTTGGTTGATGGTCACTGTGTCTGTTGTTGTTGGTTGGTTGATGGTCACTGTGTCTGTTGTTGGTTGGTTGATGGTCACTGTGTTGTTGTTGTTGGTTGGTTGATGGTCACTGTGTTGTTGTTGGTTGGTTGATGGTCACTGTGTTGTTGTTGGTTGGTTGATGGTCACTGTGTTGTTGTTGGTTGGTTGGTTGATGGTCACTGTGTTGTTGTTGGTTGGTTGATGGTCACTGTGTTGTTGTTGGTTGGTTGGTTGATGGTCACTGTGTTGTTGTTGGTTGGTTGATGGTCACTGTGTTGTTGTTGGTTGGTTGATGGTCACTCTGTTGTTGTTGGTTGGTTGATGGTCACTGTGTTGTTGTTGGTTGGTTGATGGTCACTCTGTTGTTGTTGGTTGGTTGATGGTCACTGTGTTGTTGTTGGTTGGTTGATGGTCACTGTGTTGTTGTTGGTTGGTTGATGGTCACTGTGTTGTTGTTGGTTGGTTGATGGTCACTCTGTTGTTGTTGGTTGGTTGATGGTCACTGTGTTGTTGTTGGTCACTGTTGTTGGTTGGTTGGTTGATGGTCACTCTGTTGTTGTTGGTTGGTTGATGGTCACTGTGTTGTTGTTGGTTGGTTGATGGTCACTGTGTTGTTGTTGGTTGGTTGATGGTCACTGTGTTGTTGTTGGTTGGTTGATGGTCACTGTGTTGTTGTTGGTTGGTTGATGGTCACTGTGTTGTTGTTGGTTGGTTGATGGTCACTCTGTTGTTGTTGGTTGGTTGATGGTCACTGTGTTGTTGGTTGGTTGGTTGATGGTCACTGTTGTTGTTGGTTGGTTGATGGTCACTGTGTTGTTGTTGGTTGGTTGGTTGATGGTCACTGTGTCTGTTACACCTTCACCCACCCCACTGTCCTTGGGTCTGTTATAATCTTCGACAACCCCACTGCTCTTGTGTACTTGCTGGCCCCCCTCAGATAAATTCATGTATCTCTTTAAGTGGCCTCGTCGAGGACAGGAACCCGGCGGCTTGTCGAAGGTCCCCCCCCATTTGTCCTGATGATTTGGTCAATCTGGATCTTGAAATTCAGCAATGTTTTAGCATTGAAAGCTTCGGTAGGTAGGCGGTTTCATGGGTTTATAACTGTGAGTGAAAAAACATCTCATGTTATCTGTCAGACACTGTGGCTTGTTGAGCTTGAAACTGTTGCTCCTTGTTCGTGTTACATCTGACCTTTTGAAGAAGTGGTCTGGATCAGTATCCTCCAAATTGTTCAGTTTTAAAAATAGTTTCAACGAGATCAGCCCTGCCATGTCTGGTTTTCAGTGTTGTTTCCCTTATGACCCTTAATGAGTACGAAGTGAAGTAAATGAGAGTCGACTTAGTTCGGGCATGATTTTCGTAGCCTGGCGTTGAATTTTCTGCTAAGCTGATATGACTTTCTGAAGACAAGGTCTCCTTTCTTAAATGCAATAATCCAAGTGGGTGCGCACCAGAGATCTATACAGTTGTTGTACAACTACCATCTGCTCCTTTAAGTCAAAATTTCGTTTGACTGTACCTAGGATTTGGTTTGTCTTTTTTTTACTGTAGCTCACACTTGTGGAACTTTCAGTGATTGGTAGATTCTGTATACCCCTCGCCATCCTCACTGTCTTGTGTATGTGTTGTATACCCCTCGCCATCCTCACTGTCCTTGTGTATGTGTTGTATACCCCTCGCCATCCTCACTGTCCTTGTGTATGTGTTGTAACCCTCGCCATCCTCACTGTCCTTGTGTATGTGTTGTATACCCCTCGCCATCCTCACTGTCCTTGTGTATGTGTTGTACAACCCTCGCCATCCTCACTGCTTGTGTATGTGCTGTACCCTCGCCATCCTCACTGTCCTTGTGTATGTGCTGTACCCTCGCCATCCTCACTGCTTGTGTATGTGCTGTACAACCCTCGCCAACCTTACTGCCCTTAGGTTAGTTACACCGCCTAGCAAACTTCTATCTGTAGGACAGTAGTTAGCGTGGTCGGCTCGCAATCGAGTAGATGAGTTCAGTTCCCGGGAGGGGCGAAACGTGCCCTTACTCCCGCATGAGAGTAACTTTCTGGAGTTGAAAAAATAAAGTTAGCAGGTAGATGAAATTTAGGTCAGTGTACAAGTGCTGAGAAAACTCAGTAATACGAGAA